>NC_069499.1:324823667-325123667 GCF_027579735.1 Bombina bombina
GAGCAAATAACCATATATTGTCCCCACAAGGATATATACCATATCATATGGTGCTTGTATATTACTAATTTTTGTAATAGGTGTTTTAAGTATTAATCATGTATTTTATTTAACAGCGCCCTCTAGTGATTGTTTCACAAAACTTTCCTTGATTATATATATATATATATTCATATACATATCTCATAATAAATAGATATATTAGTCCAAAAATCACCACATAGATAGAGAAATATTTATTTAGAATTAAATAGAACATATTCCGTTGTGCAAACATTTTCGCAATATGAAATATTCAGATTTTCATATGCACTTTTCGAGGAGAATACGTCATGGGCTTTGCACGTTATTTCTTAGCTTGTAATAGCACGCAGAGTTTTCACAACTGATTTGACGCATGACTTGTAATCTTGCCCTATCTGTGGCATTGAGGACTCCAGTTAAAAATCTCTCAGCTGCACCAATCAATAATGGATTTTGCAAGCAAAGTTCAAGATAACTTTGAAGGACACTTATTTACCATGAAGAACAGAGTCCTCTTATAGACTGTTCCTATGTTCAGGCAGATGTCCTGTGATTAGACCTGCACAACTTCGTCTTCCATTCAAATATATCACGGACAAACCTTCTTTCTTTACTTATAAAAGTGCTTGATCAGTTTCAGCCCAATAATTACGTATTAAGGTTCCTGCAGCCCTGTAAACAATAAATGCCTCTCCAGATATGCTGTAGTATAAGAGCATGGTGGCACAAGTAAATGTGATTCTGTTGGAGGATAGATGGAATGAAAAATTCCCTAATTCTTAGTTTTCTAGATTTAACATGGTGCTTAGCTGTATAGTATCTCTAAAGTTGATAGGTATTGTTTTTAGCTTTTTTCTACTGGCCCCTTTTTGTTTCCCTTGAGAATTAGGATCATAATACATTTAGGAATTTGAATATAAAACAGAAACTGTTTGATGGTAAAAAAATGAGTTTTATAATAAAGAATATACAGAGTCTATATTATACACTGAAATAAACTAACATCAATTTAACCAACAAATGAAGTGCAGTAGTAGAAAAAACGCATCTTGCCAATTATTAGGACTTTTGCTGTTGACCTAGTTGTCAGCTGGGCCTGCATTAACTGACTTAAAGACTAGAGTCACTTTTATGTAGCACAACTTCCCCATTACTGCAGATACAAGTAAATTACTGAAAACTAAAATGAATTTTCTGTTAACATCGCAACACACTGAAAAAGATTATAGGTTTGAGACATTTTTGACATCTTGCTCACAATAAACTGCTTTGTGACCTGATGTTCTCCAACAGGAATATTTATATCTTAAAATAGTATAAAATGTGTCATAGGGGTATATAATTCGATTTATGCAGAGGCAAACTGTGAGCCTAGCAATATCTGTAATTGTTCTTAGTGATGGTTTTATCATGCTTGTTAAATGGGTCATTTAAAAGTATGAAAGGGCCATTGAGTATAATGTTAGAGCCAGCTAATAAAATCCTTTAATTACATACACAAGAACCTTCATATTATAGGCTTCTGCTCAATGAGGAGTATAGCCTGGAACAAAATTCAGCAGAACGCAACGTGGATCCAATTTACCGTGTACATGTAATGTGATTAAACCAATTAATTTTTCACTGATTGGCATGAAAATTAATGTAGCACGAATGACTCATGCTACAGAGATTTCCTGTCATCTTTACCTTAAGTGTTAACATCAATCAAGGTAAAAAGCGGAATTCAAGTAGAGGAAGGATTTTAGTATTTAGAAATGCAGGATCTATAAAAGGATTTGGCAGTGATGAAAAGATCAGCAATATGATATTTTGATATCTGGATTCCATTTCAGTCAGTTAAAATATGTTAAAGGGACAGTAAACTGTTTGAGATTCAAACATAAAACATTAATCATATTTAGTAAAAAAAAAAGTAGCCCCTGTATATGTGTATGTGTATGTTTATATATATATATATATATATATATATATATATATATATATATATATATATATATATATAGGTTTTTGGAAGAGACCTTGACGAGGTAACTGGGCTTTGCACCCAGGGCTGTGCATGTTACAGAGTCATAGAATGTGTACCCGGTCCGGCCTGAGAGTGCTGACCCCACCCGTGTTTTGTATATGTTTGGGGAGATTACATAAGCCTGTGCACCCTCCATTTTTTCACAGTTGTTTGATTGTGAGCCTGCATTGTGTGGCTGTTTAGGAACAAGGTTTTTGGAAGAGACCTTGACGAGGTACCTGGGCTTTTCCCATTTGGCCAGATGCGGTAACTAACACTTCCATTGCTGCTTTTTATCTTAGTTGAGAGCTTGTGAGTGAGTGCTGGACTTTTTCTGTGTGCTATATTAATGTATTATTTTTTTGTAATTTTCCCTGTTTGGGCCTTGCACCCAGGCCTATCTGGGGTTTACTGCCTGTGACTCTGGTGACAGTGCAGCCTCCCGAGAGTGCTGTTTTGCACCCAGGGCTGTGCATGTTACAGGGTCATAGGATGTGTACCCGGTCCAGCCTGAGAATGCTGACCCCACCCGTGTTTTGTATATGTTTGGGGAGATTACATAAGCCTGTGCACCCTCCATTTTTTCACAGTTATTTGATTGTGAGCCTGCATTGTGTGGCTGTTTAGGGACCCAGGTTTATGGAAGAGACCTTGACGAGGTACCTGGGCTTTTCCCATTTGGCCAGATGCGGTAATTAACTCTTCCATTGCTGCTTTTTATCTTAGTTGAGAGCTTGCGAGTGAGTGCTGGACTTTTTCTGTGTGCTATATTAATGTATTATTATTTTTTTGTAATTTTCCCTGTCTGGGCCTTGCACCCAGGCCTGTCTGGGGTTAACTGCCTATGACTCTGGTGACAGTGCAGCTTCCTGAGAGTGCTGTTTTGCACCCAGGGCTGTGCACGTTACAGGGTCATGGGATGTGTACCCGGTCCGGCCTAAGAGGGCTGACCCCACCCATGTTTTATATATATATATATATATATATATATATATATACCATTCCAAAACAAGGGGCATTAATTTGGAGTCCCCCCCCCCCCCCTTTCCAGGCACTGTTGTTGGGTGAGACATTCTGGCTCTTAATTGGCGTTTCACTGAATCCCAAGAGTGCTCAATGGGGTTGAGGTTAAACTGTGTTGTCATGGACCTTTCTTTGTGCACAGGGACACAGTCATGCTAGACAGGAAAATGCCTTCCCCAATCTGTTGCCACAAAGTTGGAAGCACCCAATTGTTTAAAATGTCTTTATTTCCTGTAGCATTAAGAAATCTCTTCACTAGAACTAAGTAGCCTAGTTCAAACCCTGAAAACAGCCTCAGACCATTATCCCACCTCTACCAAACTTTACAGTAGGCACTATGCATTCCAGTAGGTAGCTTTCTCCTGGCATGCACCACGCCATGATGCTTCCACCAGACTGCTAGAAAGTGAAGTGTGATTCATTACTCCTGAGGACACTTTTCCACTGCTCCAGACTTTGCACCACTTTAGCTGACACTTAGCATTGCACACATTGATGTGAGGCTTGTGTACAGCTGCTCAGCCATGGAAATCAAATTCATGAAGCTCCTGGCGCTTAGATCTTTTTTTTTGATGCGGCACCCCCCAGAGATAGCACTGACCTCTGTAGTGAGTAGTGCAACCTCACTCTGTGAGTTTGTGTGGTTTACCACTTTGTTGCTCCTAGATGCTCCTATTTCACAATATTAGCATTTAGAGTTGACCAGGGCTGATCTAGTAGGGTAGAAATTTCACAAACTGATTTGTATCAAAGGTGGCATTTAGAGTCACTGAGGTCTTCACTACGACCACTGTACTGTCAATATTTGTATGGAGATTTCAGGTCTATTTGCTGGATTGTATTAATCTGTTATCAATGGGTGTGGCTGAAACACCTGAGCTCAATAATTAAAAGGGTGTCCAGAAAATTTGGACATATAGAATGTATTTATCCATCTATCTATCTATCTATCTATCTATCTATCTATCTATAAATCTATCTATTGGTCTGTTTATTTACAGAATTTTCATATGATTTAAATCTGAAAACTGTAGTTTTTCCACTGTCACCAGAGATGCATCTTATATTAACTGGTATTCAGAATCCTGACCCTCCCACATGTTACACAGTGATTGCTTTTTAATGATCAGGGGTTCATTTACATCTGTCCCTTGGTAAACAGCATTAAAAGTTTGCTAACAAATGAAAATTTTAATAGCTTTTGGAATATTTTTTTATATACAATTTTTTTTAATAATGTAGTGATGTCCCTTACGCTATATGGACATAGGTACTACATTGTACAGTCTTTAGCCCAGCGTACTGTGTTGACTTAGAAATACATCCAATACAGAGGGACATATGTTGCAGTCCCCTCTGTCAGCTTAGACAGTGGGAGCTATAACCAGTGGGCAGAAGGCATCTACCTTCATATGGTAATGGAGAACTGACCGTGCCTCCCTTACCATATGAAGCCAGATCACTGACAGTGTCACTCTTTGTAACAATATTCAGTTGGGCAGGCAGGTGGCCCAGTGCAGGAGGGGGGAAAGGAGGGCCGGGCTTCCGAACACTACGAAAAAGGGTTTTGAAGGGAGAGGGAGGAATGGATCCATACACTATGGCAAAATATTGTCTCTACACTACAGAAAAAAAAGTGATCTCGGAGGGGGTAGTGTGGGAGGGGCCCCTACACTGCAGAAAAAAAAAGATATAATAAATAATTAAATAATTGGAAAAAAAAGAATAATAATTTGTTACTGGCAGACTGACTGACAAACAAATATAGAGGGATGCAGTGGTAGTGGGAGGGTTAGGGAGCTTTAGGGGAGAACAGGGAGTTGGGAGGGTGAAGAGGGATCCATATACTACAGAAATTAAAAAAATATGTATATTTTAAAAATAAATAAAAATACATTAAAGCCTGCCAGTACCTAAGATGGTGGTGACGAGTGGTGGGAAAGAGCTGTTTGGGAGGGATAATGATGGATCAAGGGGTGGGAGATTTCAGGTGGGAAGGAAATCCCTACACTACAGCAAATATTAACCTTACAAGCTAACTGATTAACCCCTTCAGTTTCAGGAATTTCAGAAGTGTGGTGCGCAGCTGGAATTAGCTGTCTTCTTATTGCCAAAAAGCCAATGGCAAAGTTATGCATATCTGCTGTTTCTAAACAAAGGGGATCACAGAGAATCTTTTACAACCATTTGGCTTATAACTGTAGTAGCTGTGTGTAAATAATTTCATCGAGAAACCCAAAGTTTGCGAAAAAAGTAAGTTTTTTTTTATATGATCATATTGCCGGCCAAATAGTGCCATCAAATATATCAAAATGGGTCTAGATCAATAGTTTGGGTTGTCTACTTTAAATGTATATATTTATCATTTTCATAGGTAAATTAAAAAAAACAAAGGCTCCTTTTCTGTTTAAATGGAGTGATAGCAACAAATTCAAAAAATTCTCTGGTACTTGGAGCGTTTTTTTCTCTGAAATTTTTATTAACGTAGAGGTTAAAGATATAAAGTAATGTATATCATTCTTAGGTCTCATATCTACTGATCCCCCATTGAATATTCTACAAGATGACTGAACAACTCTTACCCCAGGTGGAGAACTCTTCCCCCCCTCCTTCTCCCTGGCACCCTCCCGCTCGGCCCAACTAACCAATTTAATTTACAAACTACTCATCCCCCTGAGTTTCCCCACTTAATCTTCTCGCTATTCTCATAGATCATCTGCCATTAGTCCAATACCGACCCCTGCAGCACTTGGTCCACCATACAACTGCATAACTATAACGCTCAGTGCACCCCCACGTGCATTCTACATAAATTACGTTTGCAACTCCCTTCCTCCCCCCCCCCACCCCTTATACTCTCAACTTCTTTCGAGCGGCTCTCGCCCGCTGATTTCCCTCCCCCAGCTCCTCTCATATATACCATTATAAAAAAACATCTTTTACAACTACCTGTTATTCTCGTAGACTAGACGTCCCTTTCATCTCCGTAACCCTTAGCAATCTACGAGAAATATGGGAATAAAGGTTTAATAACGTAAAATGAGAATCAAATTAATTAACTTAGGGCACTCCGGTTTAGACTTGCCCTGAAGATCAATAGAGTTAACCTCACCATTATAAGCTGTTTAATATGTATATCATACCAAACTAGCTCTTCAACTCTTTCTGGAGAGTACATATATTTTCATTTATACTTGTTGTATAGCATGTCAATTAGTATGTCTGCCCTAGGTTATGTATCGCATATAAATGTTTAAGCATATATTTATCCCTGCGTGGATATACATGTTGTCTTTGTATAACTCCAACTATCTCAATAAAATAAAAAAAAATAAAAAATATAAAGAGAATGTAATGAGGTTTAGACTAAACAACAGTGTTGTTCATATGAAATAATTGCTTGTTTTTATTATATTTACTAAATTTATGCTTAAACTTCATTAATAATGGCAATAGACTATAAATGTAAACATGCCTACCATAGGAAAGCTAGTAGTTTTAAAGGTAAAAACACATAGATACTTTAAAGAGAAATTATAGAGAACAAATGGTGTTTGTAGATAAACTAGAACCTGTCATTTTTTTTCACTGCAATGTCCTTTTAAGATACATTCCCCCTATTATAACAATATAATAATTTTACCCTAACATACACATTGTGTATGTGTCCAAGAGAAAAATTTTGCATTGGTATATAGTACTAGGGTGTCTTATAATTAATATACAGTACTTTTACAGGCACAATAAAATAGTTTTTTACATGTGCATAAGAAGCTAATAGCTGCACTGTAAACTATCACCTAGATTACGAGTTTTGTGTTGCGGCTCGTAACGCTGAAAATATGGCATTTTCAGCATTAAAACAGCACTGCAGCAATGACAAGTCTTGTCGGTATATGTGTACTGCACACCTTTTAGCCTGTAATGCAACATCAGTACCATACTCGTAAAAATTAAGTTTTTTTCATGGGACTCCCATAGCGCCAGTATTACGAGTTTTGCGGTGAGGCTAAAAAGTTAACTTTACACCCTATACTGACAAGATCCGTGCCGCCTTCTAAAGTCAGCAGTTATGAGTTTTACGCTACAAAGCTGTAGCATAAAACTCAAAACTAAAGTGTTAAAAATTACACTAACACCCATAAGCTACCTATTAAGCTCTAAACCAAGGCCCTCCAGCATCGCAAACACTATAATAAACTCAATAACCCCTAATCTGCCGCTCCCGACATTGCCGACACTAATAAAATGTATTAACCCCTAAACCGCTGCCCTCCCTCATTGCAAACGCTATTTAAATATTATTAACCCCTAATCTGCCGTCCGCCCACACCGCCGCTATAGTAAACTTATTAACCCCTAAACCGCAAGCCCCCACAACAAAATAAACTAAAATAAACTATTAACCCCTAAACCTAACGACCTCCTAACTTTATATTAAAATTTCTTAAATTAGGGGGGTAGAGCCAACTACCGACATGGACAGACGTGCTTTTCAACAGCTCCTAGCTTTTGGATCTAATTTCAGGGATTAAGTAGTAAATATTCGCTCAAATACTAGAATAGTAACCCCTAGAGCTCAAACAGCTACTGAATATTACGAGAGGAATCAAAGAATATGTTTGAAAGTTACGTTACTTGACTTTGCAACCACCATGTGATTCTGCCCTAACACTATAGCTGTTAAAAATTCTGAGGCTGCTATAATTAACAATACAGTACCCGAACTGATTGATCTGGCATGGACTACTTGTATTTGGCACTGTTCGACTTACAGGGAACATGGCAGACATGGACGGTTGGGAAAGAAAACTTCTGCGTAGCATAGAGACTTCCTTCCAACAGCTTAGGTCAGAGCTGGTCAGCACTCTAATGGAACTGCAGCCTAACCGGATACCAACTACCCAAATTACACAAATGTTGGGGGAACCTGATCTCTTAGGAAATATATCTTCCACAGCCATAGATATCTGCATACAAGCCACGGAACAGTCACCCTGCGCCACGGAGGTAAACCTGGGACTAGTTGAACGGATACTGCAAATAAATGGCTATCAGAGCCCATACCTGATGTCCAGTCCAGGGCAGCTCTTCTCATTTGGGACATGTAGCGAAAGCTCGGGGCTTACAATTTGCAAGCTGCGGGACTTGCGACTGCTTTTTTTTTACACCCTGGTTGGTGATTTTCATGTGACCCAGGATGGCTGCTTGGTAGATCGGAGTCCAGCAGAGATTGCCCTGCCAGGTTTTATTGTAAAGGGTGTCACAACGAAAAGGCTTCTGACATATGACCCTGAGACTACTATCTGGATTATTGTGATAGTCGGGGTAGGATAGGGGACATAACCGAAGAACTCTACATGCGGCTTTCTTTCTTTCAAGTTGATATAGACCTGTCTCCTGCAGTTTATACATTTTTATGCTATAATAGTTCTAATTATTAATAAGGTCTAAACCATCTATTCCGTACTCCTTACTGTCGAATACCTTATCTATATAAATAAGACAACACACAAATTGTTGGGAGAAAGAACCGGTCACGGTTCACGTTTATTAAATAAACTCTTTAAACTAGTGCCTAAGCGTTAGTCTAATTACCCTTAGGCACTTAATCAACCTAACAATGAAACTTGGCAACAAGTTCGTAATCATCATAAACGTTGGCGGCATCTCACCCTAACCTAGCCCCTACTAGCAGATGGTCAAGGCCCCTTCGATACCTGCAGCATGACACCCGGCCGTCACGCCCCATGGCACGCAGAGAGAGCTGTGATGTTGAGAGATCTTCAGTCCAATTGCGAGGAAGAGGACCCCCAAGCCGGCGCCTGGTGGGCATAACCCCTCCCTTTTTTCAGGACCGTCACTCTTCTCTCTTTGTGCCCACTCCCCAGGGCATTGACCACCCGCCTGCTGAGGCATATCCAACCAACCCAGTAAGGCAACCCCTGTCAGCCGAATCGTGCAACCCAACCGCAGGGATGGATGGCTACATTAAAGACTCGGTCTTACTGCGGGGTAGCTCAATTAAACTTACCCCAGCCGAGCCAACTCACCCTATTCAGCCGCATCGTTGCCGCCATTCACTTCTTCCAGGGGACGGGTGGGCGGGAAAACCTTCTCCTTGAAGTCTGGAAACCGAAAGAGGCTGAACTCACTGCTGCAGGACCCTATAAAGGTAAGAACAAACACCGCCTCCCCACTTGCAACATTGTAGCAACACAACTTAGCATTTCTCCAGACTTCAAGTTGGTAATCCCTTAATGTTGTTACAGGCCCACTAGAGGGCCCTCCACTGTCATAAGGTCTAAACCATCTATTCCGTCCTCCTTACTGTCTAATACCTTATCTATATAAATAAGACAGCACACAAATTGTTGGGAGAAAGAACCGGTCATGGTTCACGTTTATTAAATAAATGCTTTAAACTAGTGCCTAAGCGTTAGTCTAATTACCCTTAGGCACTTAATCAACCTAACAACGAAACTTGGCAACAAGTTCGTAATCATTATAAACGTTGGCGGCATCTCACCCTAACCTAGCCCCTACTAGCAGATGGTCAAGGCCCCTTCCGATACCTACAGCGTGACACCCGGCTGTCCCGCCCCATGGCACGCAGAGAGAGCTGTGATGTTGAGAGATCTTCGGTCCAATCGCGAGGGAGAGGACCCCCAGGCCGGCGCCTGGTGGGCATAACCCCTCCCTTTTTTCAGGACCGTCACTCTTCTCTCTTTGTGCCCACTCCCCAGGGCATTGACCACCTGCCACAAGAGCCAGGCGACCTCTTGCCACCAATAAAACCAACCGGAACCTATTAACTATATAACAACATAACATAACAATATTAACAGTTTGCAATATATAACAATTTCAGAACATAAATCAGTTAAACAACCCTCAACAATGCTCCCCTGACATCCTTTAGGAACATATCCAGCCCAACATCCGTAAGGTGGACTCCGTCAGGCCTAAATAGGTCCCTTTTGTCGGCCGTGATATTCTCGTGCCTTATCACGAAACCCCCCAAGCCCGTGACCGTCCTTCCCATCTCCCTGTTGACCTTTTTGCGCACATTATATGCCGCCTTCTGTGTGACGATGTGCCGCCAATGCAGTCGAGCAACAACATTGGACCACCCCAAAGTCACATCTTTCAACCAAGTGTGCATCCAATGCATGTCCGCTGCCATTCGTTTGATTAAATCCAATGCGGGCAGCGCCCCCAAATTATTTCCGCCAAGGTGCAGCACTAAAATATTAGGCCTTCCCCACCTTCTGTGCGCCTCCTGCAAGAGTGCTGGCAAATCGGCCCACAACAATCCCCTGCGCCCTAACCACCGGAAGCTTGCATTGGACATTGGGAATCCAAGTTGCTGTCCTTCCAGCAACCGCAACGCCCTGAGGTGAGCCCAGTGGATGTATGAATGCCCTACAATCCACACACGAACCGGAGGTACTTTCACATTTACAATACCTGGTAAAACAGAGTACACCATCATGAAGTAACAACCTCTCACTACATGACCAGCTTAAAATAAGAGACCCCCCCGGTAACAACTTCCCATACCAACGTATGCATCCTAACATTGCCCTTTAGTTGGCCTGATATATGTTTTATACTGGGTTATTTCCATCTACCCAAGCGCTTAATATCCGCTGCCGGGATACCTTTCTGCGCTGCACTAGTTGCTGTGCCTATTCTAAAGGAATGCGGGGCAATCCTGCTCGGATCCAACCCTGTCTGCTTTGCCATTTCAGCAAGCACCCGGCGGAATTGGAAAGCCGACAGAGCCGAACCATCCTCATGTATCAAGAACAGTTCTCCCCCTGCCGGCCTTATTTTAAGGTATTGTTCCACACAACGCACCGGACAACAAACCTCAAATTCCTGCCTTTCAAACGGCAACCATGCCCCTGCTCCCTCCTGGTCCGTTTTTGACCTGGGCACAAATAAAAGGAGACCCCCATCCATCACTCGGACATGCTCCAACTGCACTCCCCCGGAGCCATTCACCTTAACCGACGCAACTAGCTCCCCCACCCGGAGTGCTCCTGCGAACGCCACCGCAAAGGCCGTTCTAAAATGAAGCTGCTCATATCCAGACTTGCACACCGCTGCCACACCTATCGCTAGTGACCGCAATCTCTCTTGTGTAATAGGCTCCCTCCGATCTTTCGGACGGAGGGCCAGCCTACCCTACCCCTTCAACACCTTCCTAACTAGGAAGGTTCCAGAGTGGTCCATAAAACCCAACACTTTATTAAAGAAGGCTACAGCCGATAGCCTTCCGCTTGCACCGGCCCTACTGACCCCTTCGCGCCTCAGCTGCGCCAACCAATCTAACACCTGCACCCCTGTGTCGACAGAAAGCTTCCCAGCTGTTCCAGTGACTCCTGTATGCTGACCATGTCCTTGGCGCTAAAGATGCCTTAACCAAGGGTAGGATGCTCACCCAATCTTCAACAACTGCCAAAGAGAAGAAGGGCATGTTAGACCCTCCTCCCCCGCCATGGGTGCTGCTTCCCTAAACTGCCCCCATTTAAATCGAGAGAGTGCATCAGCAATAACGTTCTGCACTCCCGGGACGTGCTTGGCTGTGAAATGTATGTTGCTCTGTAGGCAGCGCAACACCAAATGCCTCAAGTAACACACAACGGCAGGCGAGGACACGGAAAGCCTGTTAATGGCGTACACCATGCTCAGGTTGTCCGTCCAGAATACCACCGACCTATTGGCCAACCTGTCTCCCCAAATTTCTAATACCACCACTATTGGGAATAGTTCCAACAGAGTTAGGTTTCTTGTCCAACCCGCGGCAACCCACTCCCGCGGCCATGGAGCTGCGCTCCAATCGGCATCGAGGTATGCCCCGTAACCGTATCCACCCGCTGCATCCGTGTATATCGCCCTGCTCCTCTATAAGCACACTCCGTTAAAATTTTCTAGGAAATTTTTCCATACCGCCAGGTCCTCCCTGACCTCAGATGTTATGCGGGCCCATTTCACATGACCAGTAGGACCCTTCAAGAGGCCCTCCAATCAATGGTTAAAAACCCTTCCCATAGGGATAACCCGTCCAGCGAAATTCAGAAGACCCAACAATGACTGCACCTCCTTGATGGGAACCTTGGCCAGTTCCCTATGCTTCCGCACCGCAGCCAACATCCGAGTCACCTTATCCATAGGCAACCTGCATTCTGCCTGCACCGTGTCTATTTCTATCCCCAGGAAGGTGAGGCTCGTGCAAGGACCCTGTGTCTTATCGTCCGCAAGCGGAACACCAAAATGCGTCATCATATCCTGCATATCGCCCATGGGTTGTTCGCAATCCGCAGAAACATCTCTCCCTACCAACAGAAAATCATCCAGGTAGTGAGTCAATGCTCCCCCACCTGAAGCCTTATATACCACCCAATGTAGGAACGAGCTGAAACACTCGAACAGTGAACAGGACAGCGAGCATCCCATCGGCAAGCACTTGTCCACGTAATACGCCCCTTCAAACTTCATGCCCATTAACCTGAATGCAGAAGGGTGCAACGGTAATAGCCGGAAAGCCGACTCGATGTCTAGCTTCGCTAACAGCGCACCCGGACCACATGCCCTGACCACGTCCAGCGCCCGATCAAATGATTGATAGTGCACTGAACTCAGCTCCGGATCGATAGCGTCATTAACCGATCCGCCTTTTGGGAAGGAAAGGTGATGTATCAACCTGAACTTCCCTTCCTCCTTTTTGGGCACCACACCCAATGTTGAGATCCCCAGATCCTCCATCGGGCAGGAGGAGAATGGCCCGGACACCCTGCCCAGTGCCACCTCCTTAGCCAACTTCTCCCTCACCACATGCGGGAATTCGTAGGCCGTTTTCAAATTCCTATGCACCGGTGAGCCCACAACCCTCCCAGTAACTGGGATACAAAAACCCCATTCTAACCCCGACCTGAGCAGCTCAGCTGCCCTCCTGTCGGGGTAGTTTGCCAGCCATATCAACATGGCCGGCAACCTAAGCGGGATTGGTGCCCTTGACCATAACTCCTGACTTAGGAGCGAGTTTGGTCTGTCCTTGCTCTTTTCGCTTCCCGCACTCTGATCCTGGGTGGGGCCCTGCACAGAATCTGCAGATGTGACGAAAGGAGCAGCTGCTCCCCCTGTCACACTGCTTCTCCTGGAACTTCCAACACTCCCTACCCCGCCTGCCAAGCCGTGCCCCCTGACGCGGCGGTGCCTGACGTGTCGCCACGGGGGAGGAGGTACCGCCCTCCAAACCCAGTTTGGACCGCAAATGCATATCTTGTGTTCCGAAATGTAACAGAGGGTTACCCACCATCTTTCTCCTAAAGGCCATGTCGTATTCCCACCATGCGCCTATGCACCGGTGAGCCCACAACCCTCCCAGTAACTGGGATACAAAAACCCCATTCTAACCCCGACCTGAGCAGCTCAGCTGCCCTCCTGTCGGGGTAGTTTGCCAGCCATATCAACATGGCCGGCAACCTAAGCGGGATTGGTGCCCTTGACCATAACTCCTGACTTAGGAGCGAGTTTGGTCTGTCCTTGCTCTTTTCGCTTCCCGCACTCTGATCCTGGGTGGGGCCCTGCACAGAATCTGCAGATGTGACGAAAGGAGCAGCTGCTCCCCCTGTCACACTGCTTCTCCTGGAACTTCCAACACTCCCTACCCCGCCTGCCAAGCCGTGCCCCCTGACGCGGCGGTGCCTGACGTGTCGCCACGGGGGAGGAGGTACCGCCCTCCAAACCCAGTTTGGACCGCAAATGCATATCTTGTGTTCCGAAATGTAACAGAGGGTTACCCACCATCTTTCTCCTAAAGGCCATGTCGTATTCCCACCATGCGCCTTCCTTAAATCTCGTACGGATATCCTCAATGGTATCCTTGTACTTAAAAAGGTTGTGCCCCTGCAAAGGCCACCTGTCCACATAGCACGCGGCCAGTACTCAAAAGCATTTCAGCCATTCTTCGTATGTCTCTGGCCTGCGCACCTTCTTTGGGCCTGAACCATCCACAGCCCTTTCCTTTGCCCTAAATGCATCCAGGGAGAGTTCAAAACATTAACGTATTTGCCCTCCTGGATCTTCTTAACGACCTTCATTTTAAGATGGCCGTAAAGCGAGTGTACTAAACAGGGATAGGTGTCCCCTTGCGCTGCCACTTTGCGCGGCACTGGGCCCACTGGAGCCATAGCGCCCCCTAAAACTTGAGCCCCTTGCACCTCAATTGAATGATTCTTAACGCCTGCCCTGTCCTTCGCCTGAGCCGCCGCCATCTTCTTTATCCACCTAAACATCCTGCGCTGCCCCTTTCCCACTAACCCAAGGTCCTCCCCGCTATCAGAACCTGACCCACTTGTGGAAGACCCCGTGTCAGTGTGCATTGTGTCTGGTGCATGGCACTCACCGTCTCCTTGTGTCTCTACTCCTGAAGGGACTGTCGGCACAGCAGTGACTGTGCCAGGGCCAAGACCGCCGTCATGGCCGCCGGAGGCAAGGCCGCAAATTGCCCCACCAAATTAGCCCCAGCATCCACTGGGGACGCCAATCCCTGCAAAGCCTCCTGGCCACGACCAGCCCCCACTATACTCCCCCTGGCAGCTGCACCAAACCCTATGGCCTGCTGCACTAAAGTGGGGCCTACCTCCAGCTCCACACTAGCCTGGGCCTCAGAACTAGGGCCAGCTTCCCCTGACCTTCCCCCTGCCTTGCCCTTTCCCTTATTAAAACTCCTAGTGGGGGGGGGGGATTTCTGGGGAGTGGGGGGTACCAGATCCTCTGACTCAGGCTCCTGTCTCTGTTTTGCAGGTCCTTTCTTCCTTACAGACAGCTCCACCACCTCCCTGAATCGTTTGGGAGGCACAGATTTTCTCCTGGATCTCTCCATGATTTACTTCTGGAATCACAGCAAAATCTTCAAAACCTTCTCCTTGAAGTCTGGAAACCGAAAGAGGCTGAACTCACTGCTGCAGGACCCTATAAAGGTAAGAACAAACACTGCCTCCCCACTTGCAACATTGTAGCAACACAACTTAGCATTTCTCCAGACTTCAAGTTGGTAATCCCTTAATGTTGTTACAGGCCCACTAGAGGGCCCTCCACTGTCAGATGTTTTAGAATTTATCGTTCTCACCTTAGTCTTATATCATAGAATAGCTCCTAATATATATGAGAATTGGTTTGTTATGGGGGTTTTATGGATAATGTTCCTAAGATTTAGTAGTTCAGCTCCGTTAAGTTAGTTGATATTGCTATAGCCCAGTTAATTTTGGAAATAGCTTCATGTTGAAGGATTCAAAATTAGGCAACTTACTCATATATATATATATATATATATATATATATATATATATATATATATATATATATATCTCCTATTGCATTCTTACTCCAGGCCACCATATTGACAGGGAAACTATGTCAGGTACAACTCTGTTCCCAATTAGTGTAATGCTTAGGTTCCTATTTAGTTTAGTATATATCTGTGGAGCGGATCCCTTATGATGTACTAATATATCCTATTTCATATAAGTCTTAAGGTCTTATTTCTCACATACTAGCTATATTGTTATATTCATTGTATTATATAGCCTATGTTGAGCCAGTGAGGTGAACTTTATATTCTCTGTCCCGGGGCATAGGGCCCATGCCCCTAGGGCAGCATTTTATTACATAGGTTGGCTTCAGGTTTCATAGTTGGTTACCTCCCAGAACTATGAGGATTACGAGTTTAGCCCCAGATTATACCTAGCATTATATATATCATTTTTAGATACTGATCACGGATAGTTGGTCACCTAGTTATAACAAATGTCTTGAATATTTTAATAAGCCCTGTTATACTGTACAGATCAAACCTAGTCCTTCAAGGTAATTCCTAAGGGTTCATTCGACAGGGTTGATCAAGATATTTTTACATGTACTATCCTTACTGCTTTTTGACGAGGAATGCTCTGTTTATTCCTAGTTATCTCAGTGTCTGCACAGATATTATGACTATAACACTCGCATAGGTGTGAGGTGCTGATTCTATAGATTCGCTAGGACTACTCTTAGAAATATACGTTCTGGTTAAGTTAGTCTTCACTTTTATATGTTTATCTATGGAGGCCTATAACGGTAACAAAATCTGGTATTGATATTATATGTGTTATTGATGTTTGCGACAGGACTATAAGTTTTATAGTCTAACTTTTGATTGTATATAACTGGAGCAACTCAAGTTAATAATCTGCAATCACATTGGTCCAAGAGTGATTTTTACTAATTTGTCCCAAGAGCCATATATTCTAATGGGAGATGAGCTCCTAGGTATTGAGTGATCCCTTGAAAGCCCTAGGAAATGTATTTGTTAAGTCAGTTTATATACTCTAAGAAAATTTCACCTCATTAAAGGGACAGTCAACACCAGAATTTTTGTTGTTTAAAAAGAAAGATAATCCCTTTATTACCGATTCCCCAGTTTTGCATATCCAACACAGTTATAATAATACACGTTTTACCTCTGTAATTATCTTGTATCTAAGCCTCTGCTGACTGCCCCCTTATTTCAGTTCTTTTGACAGACATGCAGTTTAGCCAATCAGTGCTCACTCCTAGGTCACTTTACGTGCATGAGCTCAATGTTATCTATATGAAACATGTGAACTAATGCCCTCTAGTGGTCAAAATGTATTCAGATTAGAGGCAGTCTACAAGGTCTAAGAAATTAGCATATGAACCTCTTAGGTTTAGCTTTCAACTAAGAATACCAAGAGAACAAAGAAAAATTGGCGATAAAAGTAAATTGGGAAGTTGTTTAAAATTGCATGCCCTATTTAAATCATGAAAGTTTTTTTTGGACTTGACTGTCCCTTTAAATACAATTACAGTTCATAAGCAATCCCACAATATGTAAGACAAGATTGAGAGTTTGGATTGAATACGTAGATATGAACCAGTGTCTCCCAAAAGTTTGATGTCTTGGTCAGTCTTCCCATCTTAGTGAGGAGGGTGTGCTCTTTCATGGGTCCTGTATAGACAAGGCAGCTAAGCTTCTGTATACCTATATGTATTGGTAGACCTTAGAAACTGGGATCTACCTCCATTAAAGGTGCTATAGAGTATTGTTAGGTGTTTCCCCAGGGGGGTAAGTGTCAGGTCAGGCCGAAGCCACGGGGCCAGTGTACCACCTGAGGCATATGTAGATTATCTGATAAGGGTCCCTTAGAATGACTCAGACCATGCAGCATTATGATCTAAAGCCAATCATGTTTATTGAACAGTGTAAGCAGTTCTTATTGTGTACAGTACCAGCATATAGGGTTAAGGGGATGACACGTTTGAACCACGTCATCTCGTACCATATTTCATGAACAAAAGAAGCTTACAAAAATACATGAGAAACAGAAGAGTATGAAGGAGTGTTTCTTATGACAGTAGCAAAAATATATCTGTGCGCATATTTCAGCCTAAAGCAAGGTTGTTTGGCCATCTTACCTAGATAACAGCCTTCCAGACGCCTTGCCAGGAACCTTCTACAAGGCCAGTAATACTAATACAATTTTACTAACATCAGCATATTTCTCACTACATAATAACCCAGTATAATAAAGTCTATTCATTACAAAATGGATGCTAATCATCACAAGATGGCTGCGGGGAACAAGATGGCTGCCATCAGGTTCATATTACCCCTAACATACCATCCTTTTATTCTAACAGAATAACATAAAAAATAGACAAGCATAGAAAATTAGTAAAGCCTAATTATTTTATGCAACCTAAATTCTCTCACACTCCTGTATGAGGAACGCATATAAACAGAACATCATTTAAAACTACAAACTCTTTTAAAGGTAAACACATCTTTATGGTAAGATAATTATTTTCTTTGACAAACATCAGGAATGACCAAATTCACTTTGCAGATACCATACTAATTAATAAAAGGGAAAAATACATTTGCTTTCATAAACTATAATTATGCTATTCCCTGAACAAACATTTCTCTGTATATTTACTATAAACTTCTAGCTTAGACGTGTCCTCCTTATGTTCTAAAGGGTGAAGGGTCTAAGATATTATGATATATTGCAGCATTTTCCTTAAACATATTTTTTATACTCAGTGGGCCATTCAATAGGGTACAATACTGCGAAGTTCACAGTTACCTTTATCTAAAGGGTTACTTTGTTAAACACATAAACTACAATGTGCACTAATACCAATGAAGCATATGATTTCTTAGACCAATTATGATCAATAAAAAATAAAACAAATACAAGAGAATACAAAACAAGCAATATAAGGAATGGAGTTAAAACAATACTCCCCTAATTGACTTGGTTGACCCTGTAACAGCATAACAGGTCCTCCATATCGAGCGGTAAGGCACAGTCCAGAGAAGGATAGTCTTTATGTCCTGAAGACACACATCAGAGGAAACAGTCATGGATTACCCAGAGTGCAGTTCTGGGGCTGGTACCAGCATGCAAAGCAAAGAATGGATCCAAAGATAGTTCAGCAACTTTTTTTTTACTGCAGTATGGTGGTTAAAACAAGCTTGACAAAAGATCTTTCATCTTCATCTTTTCTTTCTTTAAATGTTTACTTGCTTTCAATCTTTAATCTTTTGAATAGTGCACTTATGGAATTTTGCCTGTACAGATTTTACCTAAATATGGAAACTCAAAAATAATTCAAGTAGTGTCTTTCAATCTCTGAATACAGCATACTCTCATCCTGCAAATACAAATATAGTGTTAAGAACCAAATAGAAAAATAAAACATTTTAGGCATCTGAAATTAATACAGAAAGACAATAAAAAGATCTAATCCACCAGGGAGGGAAAAAAAAGAGTGGGGTGTGGGTGTACAGGCTACGACCGGGGTGGCCATCAAGGTAGCTGCTTTTCTGTGGCCAGATTCCCAATGAAGGAAAGTTCTAGACAATCCTAGGGACGTAGTGCATCCTGCATAGGGGTAAGACAAGGAAATTTAGGGCACAGCTGGTGGTTAGACAATAACATCGTACGAGGAGATTCAAAACGTTTTAGGTTCACCTCCTAAAAACAATCACCCCCATTACATAAAGATATTCATCAATACTCATCAATACTTCCCCCATGTTTGCGTGAAACATCTCATGTGACACGCAAACACAAGATAACAAGAAACTAAACGACAAATCATGCACTCCACTCATGCAGAGACAATTCTCAATAGCAAGCAAAAATGAAATACACTTCACTATTCACTATGCTGTCCATACAGCACGCTTCCACACGTAGTCACAAAAGAGAAAAACATAAAAATTGTTCTTGTCCTTCACAAAACAAAACATTAGCTGCCGACACAAATTTCAAACAACCACAATTAACCTAAAATGCAACACATATTCTGACATTCACTGAAATACAACACTCGCAAAACACTACAAACAATTAAAAACATCCACTATGTACAATCACAGCAGATGCCCAAGAAACTTCAGTTGCATATTGTACAAATAAAATTGCGCTTATTTGGGAAAGATCAGATAACCACGGTAGCCACTGTTAAAGGGACATTCTAGGAGAAATGAAAATTTTATTATTCAGATAGGACTTTTAATTTTAACCAACCTTCCTAGATTAAACCAAACATAGGTAGGCTCATATGCTAATTTTTAGGCCTTTGAAGGCTGCCTCTTATCACAGGCTGTTTAAATCTCTTTGCAAGACCAAGAGACAAAATAGCCATATAAATAAAACTAAAACTATAATCAGTAGAATCAGAGAAATTGAAGATCACACTACCTTGAGAAGTCTTCACCCAGCTGGGCCGAAGTCCTCCACGAAGCCGGGCAAAGTGGTCCTCCAGACGGGCAGAAGTCTTCATCAAAGCCGGGAAGAAGAGGTCCTCCAGATGGGCAGAAGTCTTCATCCAGGCGGCATCTTCTATCTTTATCCATCTGGTGCGGAGCAGGTCCATCTTCAAGACATCGGATGCGGAGCATCCTCTTCCAACAAAGTCCAACTGATGAATGACGGTTCCTTTAAATGACGTCATCCAAGATGGCATCCCTTCAATTCCGATTGGCTGATAGAATTATATCCAATCAGCCAATAGAATGCCAGCTCAATCCTATTGGCTGATTGCATCAGCCAATAGGATTGAACTTCCTTAATTCCGATTGGCTGATAGAATTCTATCAGCCAATCGGAATTCACCCGCTCTGCACCGGATGGATGAAGATAGATGATGCCGTCTGGATGAATACTTCTGCCCGTCTGGAGGAACTCTTCTTCCCAGCTTCGATGAAGACTTCTGCCCGTCTGGAGGACCAATTCGCCCAGCTTCGTGGAGGACTTTGGCCTGGCTGGGTGAAGACTTCTCAAGGTAGGGTGATCTTCAAGGGGTTAGTGTTAGGTTTTATTAAGGGGGTATTGGGTGGGTTTTAGAGTAGGGTTGGGTGTGTGGGTGGTGGGTTTTAATGTTGGGGGGGTATTGTATTATTATTATTTTATTATTTTCTGTAATTTAGTGTGTTTTTTTCGTACTTTAGATATTTTTTTAAAATTGTAATTAATTGTAATTAGTTTAGGGAATTTATTTAATTATAGTGTAGTGTTAGGTGTAATTGTAACTTAGGTTAGGATTTATTTTACAGGTAAATTTGTCTTTATTTTAACTAGGTAGCTATTAAATAGTTAATAACTATTTAATAACTATTGTACCTAGTTAAAATAAATACAAAGTTGCCTGTAAAATAAAAATAAACCCTAAGATAGCTACAATGTAACTATACGTTATATTGTAGCTATCTTAGGGTTTATTTTATAGGTAAGTATTTAGTTTTAAATAGGAATAATTTAGTGAATTGTAGTAATTTTATTTAGATTTATATAAATTATATTTAAGTTGGGGGGGTTAGGGTTAGACTCGAAAATACCGCAAATCCACTTACATCAATTGCGTATCCTATATTTTCTATGGGACTTGTATAACGCCGGCATTAAGAGTCTAACCAAAAGTGAGCGGTACACCTGTACCTTCAAGACGCGTAATACCAGCGGGCGATAAAAAGCAGCGTTAGGACCTCTTAACGCTGCTTTTTAACCCTAACGCACAACTCGTAATCTAACTGAAAATAACTAAATTACAAAAAAACACTAAGATATGAAAAATAACAAACAAATTATCAAAAATAAAAAAGAATTACACCTAATCTAATAGCCCTATCAAAATAAAAAGTCCCCCCAAAATAAAAAAAACCCTAGCCTACAATAAATTACCAATGGCCCTTAAAAGTGCCTTTTGTGGGGCATTGCCCCGAAGATATCAGCTCTTTTACCTTTAAAAAGAAAACAAACACCCCCCAACAGTAAAACCCACCACCCAACCAACTCCCCCATATAAAATAAACTATCTAAAATAACCTAAGCTAACCATTGCCATGAAAAGGGCATTTTTATGGGCATTGCCCTTAAAAGGGCATTTAGCTCTTTTACATTGTCCAAACCCTAATCTAAAAAAAAACCACCAAAAAAACATTAAAAAACCTAACACTAACCCCCGACGATCCACTTACATTTGTTGAAGTCCCGCTTGAAAGATCAATCCAGCCGGCAAAGTCATCATCCATGCATCAAGAAGTCTTCATCCAGACGGCCTCTTCTATCTTCATCCAGCCGGCAAAGTCCTCATCCAGGTGGCAAGAAGTCTTCATCCAGACGGCCTCTTCGATCTTCATCCAGCCGGCACGGAGCGGGTCCATCCTGAAGACATCCGGCGCGGAGCATCCTCTTCATACGGTTACCGCCCTATACTGATTCTTCAATGCAAGTGACGCAATCCAAGATGGCATCCCTTGCATTCCTATTGGCTGAAAGATTTCAATAAGCCAATAGGAATAAGAGTTTCTAAAATCCTATTGGCTGTTCCAATCAGCCAATAGGATTGAGTTCTCATCCGATTGGCTGTTCCAATCAGCCAATAGGATTGAGCTTTCATTCTATTGGCTGTTCCTAAACAGAAGGCACCACTACTTGAAGAACCTTTCTCCCAAAAGAATCTCAGCTGAGGCAAAAGTATCACATTTGTAAAATTTGGACAGGGTATGCAGAGAAGACCAAGTCGCAGCCTTGCAAATCTGTTCCACAGAAGCTTCATTTTTGAAAACCCAAGAAGAAGAGACAGCCCTAGTGTAATGAACTGAAATTCTCTCAGGAGACTGCTGCCCAGCAGTGTTATAAGCAAAACCAATAACACTTCTCAACCAGAGAGAAAGAGAAGTAGCAGAAGCTTTCTGACCTTTATGTTTCCCAGATAAACAAACAAACAGGGCAGAAGACTGGCAAAAATCCTTAGTCGCCTGAAAATACAATTTTAAAGCACTCACAACCTCCACGTTGTGCAACAAATGTTCTTCAGAAAAGAAGAACTATGAAGAGAGAAGGAACAACAATTTCCTGATTAAAATTTCTGTCCAAAACCACTTTAGGAAGGAACCTAACTTATTACAAAGAACCGCCTCGTCAGCATGAAAGATAAGATAAGGCAAATCACACTGCAAAGCTGAGAGTTCCAACACTCTCCGAGCAGAAGAGATAGCAATAAGATACAAAACCTTCCAAGATAACAGGTTAATATCTATGTAATGCAATGGCTCAAACGGAGCTTGCTGCAAAACATTAAGAACAAAAGTTAAGGCTCCCAGGAGGAGCAATAGACTTAAACACAGGCCTGATTCCAACCAAGGCCTGACCAAAAGATTGCACATCTGTAACGTCTGCCAGACGCTTATGCAGCAAGAAAAGATAATGCAGAAATCTGATCCTTCAGAGAATTGACTGACAAAACCTTTCTCCAGACATTCCTGTAGAAAGGACAACATTCTAAGAATCCTGACCCTACTCCAAGAGTAGCCCTTGGATTCACACCAATAAAGATATTTACGCCATATCTTATGGTAAATCTTTCTTGTAACAGGCTTGCAAGCCTGGATCATGGTCTCAATGCTTTGACAGAACTAAGCGTTCAATCTCCAAGCAGTCAGCTTCAGAGAAACGAAATGTGGATTACAGAAGGGACCCTGAATCAGAAGGTCCTTCCTCAGAGACAGTCTCCAAGGTGGAAGAGATGACTCCACTAGTTCTGCATACTAGATCCGGCGAGGCCATGCAGGGACTATTAGAATTACCGACACTCTCTCCTGTTTGATACGAGCACTGACTCGTGGAAGGAGAGAAAATGGAGGAAACAGGTATGCTAGCCTTAAATTCCAAGGAACTGCTAAAGCATCTATCAGAGTGGCCTGTATATCTCTTGACTTTGAACCATACCTTGGAAGCTTGGCATTTTGCAGAGACGCCATCAGTTCCAACTTCGGCACCCCCCATTTGAGGGTTAAGTTGGAGAACACATCCGGATGGAGTTACCACTCGCCAAGATGAAAAGTCTGTCTGCTCAGGAAATCCGCTTCCCAGTTGTTCACTCCTGGAATGTGGATGGCAGATAGACAACAATTGTGAGTTTCTGCCCATCTGAAAAATCCAAGTCACCTCCTACATGGCTAAGGAACTCCGAGTTCCTCCCTGGTGACTGATGTAAACCATTGAGCTGATATTGTCTGACTGGAACCAACAAAGGACAACTGAGGCCAAGCCTACAGAGCATTGTAAATCACTCTCAACTCCAAGATGTGAAAGAGGAGAGCAGACATTTCTGAGTCCATTATCCCTGCTCCTTAAACAAGACCCAGACTGCTTCCCAGTCCAGCAGTTTGGTGTCTGTGGGACATCACCCAGGAATGTCTCTAGAAGCACGCGCCCTGAGACAGATACTCCTGAGAAACCACTACGGGAGAGAGACTCTTGTCGACTGATCTAGATCTATCCACTGAGACAGATCTGATGTTCTCCATTTTATGGAAAATAGCAAAGGGAATGATGTCCATGATAACCATCAGACCCAAAGCCCTCCATACATTGGTAAAATCAACTGCAGCTAGATCCAAACTTCCAACCTTCTGGTTTCAAAATGGCTAAGCCATTTACCGGACCACAAGAGCTTGCTGCTGGCCGGACAGTAGACTGCAGATAAAGGAAAATTAATAAATCCTTGATTATCTGACCTCTGTTAGAAATCTTCTCCTAGATAGAGAATCTATTAAGGTACCCAAATAAATCACCCTTGTAGATGGAACAAGGGAACTCTTCTCCAGATTAATTTCCTATCCATGTGAAAGTAGATTGGACAAGATCTCTTGAAAAGAGAGTTTGCTCAAAGAAGGATGACACCTGAATCATATATTGTCCAGAAGAGCACCCTTGCAAGACCCCAAGACGTAAAAATCCAGAATAATTGGAACAATAAATACACATCATTTAGGTCTATGTTCGTTATGACCCTTTTGAACCAAAGGAGAATTGATACTACTTTGAAGGTCAAACCTGAGAAACTTTAGGAAATACGTAGACCCCATTCCCAGACGGACTGGAACTATCACTCCCAGAAAGGAAGCCCCTGAACCCAGTTCAAGGAATGCCTCTCATCAAACCTGGATTGCAGATACTCTAGAAGGATAAATCGGCCTCTGGGAGGAAATCTTAGATAGGACTCCAAGAGACATGACTGACGCTGCAGAAGGAGGAAAAAGAACAACTGCCTATAGTCTTCCTCTCTTGAAGTGAAGTAGAAAAAAAACATTTTTTCATCAGAAAAGTCCAAGCAAGGTCTCATCCATGAAGGGAAATGCCAAAAGCGTGGATTTGGAGGAAACATAAAATATTGAGCCTGCAACTGCAGAACGATAATGCCTAGGCTGTATCACTAAGCCACAGGTATGCTACTCAGATGATCAAGATTTCAGCCACAATGCCTGAAAGGCTAGCACAGCAAATCTAATAAGACCAGGCATTGCTCTAAATGAGCAATTAAACTTCCAGCTTCTTATCCATGGATCCGCAAAGGAGCAGCTATCCTCCGTAGGGATCAAAGTTCCCTCTATAGGGATCAAATTCTCTTAGCCAGATTATAAAGCCCCTTCTACTAAAGGCACTGTGCCCTATGATATTTAATGGGGACAGCAACAGGAACTATAGTAAAAACAAGAGATGGGGAAAAAGGAAAAGCTGCCTTCACCCATCCCTGTTAAAAAATCCCCTTGCACAGTTTGAACAGGCAAAACAAACTTAAATAAAAAATAAAGTTATCCTAGCAAAATATAAAATTTACTAGATCTGAGGGATGACAACGACAGGATATCGGAGTCACCCAAAGTAGCCAAAACCGCCTTTAATAATACACAAGGTGATCCTGCATACATCTGAGGGTTACCCCATCAGCATCAGATGAAGGAATTATACTGTCCATGTCCGGAATTTCACCCACAGAGGCTACCAACGTATCCTCCTCATCAGGTTATGAGGAAGGGCAACCTGAATAGCAGCAGGCAGAACAGAAACCTTGCTATCTGAATCTTAAATGCTCCACTTGCGATTTCCCTTAAGAATAGGAAAAACAGATAACGCCCAGATATCGCAGAAGAAAACTAGGTAGCAAGTTCTGCAGGCAAAAAACTCCTCCAGGAGATAGAGAGGAACCACAGGGCACTGCATGTGACAGCATTAAGGCTTACGACGTAAAAGGAGATAGCTGTGGCATTGCCTAAAAACTGCATCCTCCTAAGAGACATTGACTCATTAACTATGCAGCACAAAATTGTGTATTTTAAATCAATTGTGCTGCAGGCTCTTTATTAAAAACCACAGAGACACTCAATTCCCAGTATTTAGCTTATATACCAGACAGAAGAGGTATGAGACGCACCTTAAAGTTATATATTTTCAAGTGAAATGGAAAACTTAGGCTTGATTTACACCAAGCTATACATAAGGATTAAAACCACCAAAATCAGTGGAATATAACCTAATATGAGAAATTTACTAGGGAGACTGTATTAAGATGGCAGCACCATCTATTAGAAAATATAACAGTATTAGTGCCCTCTATTAGTCCTATCTGTCCATCCCACCTCCAGGAATAAACATTGAGTTTACAGCAAAAACTGTCTTTCATAACACGATAACTAACAAGGACAACCACTAGAAAAAAAATTCTCAACTATGAGCAGCATTACTCCATAGCAGTGCTAACTATAGCGACATCACTCCAATAAAGGAGGCGTGGTCACCAGACTAGCTCAGAGAGAGTAAAAAATGCTGCTGCTTCTCTATACATAGGAAGATGGAGGCGGTATCTAATCACAGCACAGAAATGAAGCGCAAAGCTATAACTAATTTGGTGCCTCATTCTGTCCACCAATACAGGGCAATAAAAAAATCAAGAATGTTCTCAGTATATGAGCCCTAACTCTCATATTAAAGTCTAACACCTTAATCGCTCTGCCACTCATATGTGTTCACAGAGCGCGTTCATATCAGCAGACTCCTCTGATAGGAGTATAAGTGCAGGAATCACATAAGAGTTAATAATGAATGAGCCCTAGCTCTCATATTTAAGACTGACACCTTAATCACTCTGCCACTCATATGTCTTTGTCGCTCTTATGTGTTTACAGAGTGCGGTCATAACTTCAGACTCCTCTGATAGGAGTATACAGTACAGAATTCAGATAATAATGACAGGGAGTAATTAACCCCTAAAGAGCAAAAAATAAAGTCGGGAAATACTTTACACATCCAAGTATGAATCCCTAGTCTCTAAGCCACAACAAAATGTCTGCGTCCTGCCTAAAAACATCCTTGTAAAGGATATAATGTCCCACATAAAGTTGCAGAGAGGTTTCATAACCCTTTTAGTGCCAGTCTCCCAGCCCTAGAAGACTAAAAGGCACTGACTGTCCAGCAGGAGGACAGCTCACACAGTGTGGAAGGACGCCAACTCCTTACAGAGGCCTGTGAAAGAAAGAAAGATCAGCGCAAACCTACTGTGGCTTTCTATACTAGGGCAGCAAATATGCTAGGAAAATGCAGCAAGGCCCACCCTACAAGTTCCTAACTGCTTTAAAGCCACCACTGCCCTACTGAAGAGACTATTGTGGAGTACGCTAGACCCAATCTTGAAAGGAAAGATCAGAGCAAACCTACTCTGGCTTTCAAAATAATAAAATATTGATTGAAGTGAAATAAATCCAATCTTCTTTAGACACCAAAACTTCACCTACTCCTTGCACGGTAGGTAAAGAGAATGACTGGGGATTGTGGGAAGGGAAGTGACATTTAACAGCTTTGCTGTGGTGCTATTTGCCTCCTCCTGCTGGCCAGGAGTGATATTCCCAACAGTAATTGATGATTCCGTCAACTAACCGTATCTTATGAAAGAAATTTGCATTTTTTCATCCAGGGACACAACCCTTAAAAAGCCTCTTCAATATGTTTATCTTATCTCTTTTGATGTGGACAATTAGGAACAGATGTAATGAGTTCCTCAACATATCATGAATTTTAAGGGAACAGCACCAAACAGGTAAATGGGTCAATAATTAAAGGGACAGGAAACCAACACTTTTCTTTTAGGACTCACATATAGCGGAATACATTAGGTGAACAAATGACACTAAGCATATATGTGCAGCCACCAATCAGCAGCTATCCCCCAGTAGTGCATTGGTGCTCCAGAACCTACCTAGGTATGCTTTTGAACAAAGGATAGCAAAAAAAAAAGAAACAAATCAGATAGCTGACGTAAATTATAAAGTTGTTTAGAATTGCATGCTCTATCTGAATCTTGAACCATCCTGCCCCATGCGCTCATGCATCAGGCCAGATCAGGGGTGATCTATCTCTGCCACTTATGATGCCACCTCTGATGTAAGAACTCTGCTTCTTACCTTGCTGTTGCAGGGTCACATGAGCAAGTTAGCAAAAAAAGAGCTTCAAATCTGCATTCATAGTTTTATAAATGGAACCCTAAATGCTTGTAACATATTAGTCAAGTATGTATAACATATTCTTATTAAAGGTTTTAGTCGTATCAGCTGTTTTTTTTATCAATGTTTGTATTTGAAAAAAAACTTTCTGAATTTGTTCTGCAAATGTACATTATAATTTGCAGGCTTGGTTTTTGCTTAGCAAATATTATGCAGATTCGTAATTGTAACTAATTTGCAGACATAATTAATCTTAATATAATATAGATGGAGTGCACATAAGAATTTTATACAGATGGTAAGATGGACCCTTATAAAGCACAGGGAACCTGTTGCTAATGCATTAAACAAAATAAACAGTGTGTCAGATTGTAGGACTCAAGGTTCCAACTTGAAAACTTCCTTGGTTTTTATGAAACTATGATCCAGAGGGGCCTATTTTTAATGTGCGAGCGGACATGATTCGATATTGCGGATCATGTTTGCTGCACAGCGATAAATGCCGACAGCATACGCTGGTACAATGCCGTCCCCTGCAGAGGAGGTGTCAATCAACCCAATCATATTCGATCGGGTTGATTTCTGGTCATGTCTGTCCGCCCCCTCAGAGCAGGCGGACAGGTTCATTAGACCGCTGCTTCATAACTTTTGTTTCTGGCGAGCCTGAAGGCTCGCCGGAAACACAGGGCATCAAGCTCCGTACGGAGCTTGATAAATATGCCCCATAATGTGTCTTGCAGTTTGCATGTGCAACCCAAGGAGGTAAAATATATCTTCAGCTCAACAACCTAATGATAAGATTTAAATGATCTATTGCCGAACTTATATAGAAGTGCAGCTGCTTTTTCTGTAGTCAATTTACTGGTTATATGGATTACTGATCATCTGAATCAGATTTGTGCTTGTCTAGTTCCATGGAGTGAATATTATATTAATTTCTTTCAAACGAAAGGTGAACACATCCATCTGGCTTCTTGACACTCATAGTCCCAATGAGCTTGTTACTACTGCTTGCTGTTCACTTTTACTATATATATTGGTTTGCTGCTATTTGTCGTATAGGCTGTTACAGACACCAGATTATTTTTAACAGAATTTTAGACAGCGAGCAGCAATAAAACTCACGTCACTAGAGATATATAAAAAAAAGTAATAATATCAGACAATAAACAATACTAATACAATTATTTACTGTAGAGAACAAAAGCCCCTAATAAGGCACACTACAGAGAGCAGAGAAAAGATCCAAAGACATTTGTAATCCATCAAACATCATGGTAATAACATAATGCTCAGACACTGCAACATGCTAGTTACAAAATCACTTTATTAGTCTCAGTAAAAATGTATATGATCTATTACCCAGAAATCACAAAACTTAAATACACTTACAAAACACAATCACCTCAGCATTCTACTTAACAATATTCCAATAAATTCAAATATATTTACTGAGAACTGAGAATATTCAGTTCTCAATAAAATTAAAGTTTATTAAGGAAGAAATACAATAGCAATGCAGTATTCTTATATTCCACTTTATTAACCCTTTTGCTGATGAGCTATTTCACATACCTATTTATAGCTGTTTGCCTCTCATAACAATTCCACATTAATTTCCATTAAAAAAAAATTTTTATGAAGGTACACCAACAAATTATACATTTTATTCAGCATGACAAGCCTTTTTTGAAAATAACTTTTTTTTTTTACAAAATATCATAATATGGGAAAACACGACCATATAAAAAAACTTTTCTGTCATTTTTTGTTGCGTACACATTAGCATGGGAGTTATTACTTCTTAAATATTTCAAACATATATTTTATTGACTCACATAAAGCATCTGTTAAAGGGACAGTCTAGTCCAAAAAAAACTTTCATGATTCAGATTAGGCATGTAATTTTAAACAATTTTCCAATTTACTTTTATCACCATTTTTTCTTTGTTCTCTTGGTATTCTTAGTTGAAAGCTTAACCTAGGAGGTTCATATGCTAATTTCTTAGACCTTGAAGGCCGCCTCTTAAGAATGCATTTTCACAGGTTTTTCACCACTAGAGGGTACGTGAAGTTACCTGGGAGCCATCACTGATTGGCTAAATTGCAAGTCTGTCAAAAGAACTGAAATAAAGGGGCAGTTTGCAGAAATTGCAGATGCTTAGATACAAGATAATCACAGAGGTAAAAAATATATAAATATAACTGTGTTGGTTATGCAAAACTGGGGAATGGGTAAAAAAGGGATTATCTTTCTTATTAAACAATAACAATTCTGGTGTAGACTGTCCCTTTAATCTTCAACATTTAGAATATATATATATATATATATATATATATATATATATATATATTTATATATATATATATATATATATATATATATATATTGTTAAAAAAATATTCAAAATCAAAATATAAAAAGATTTTAGATAATATTATTATTTTTATTATAATATGTCACTTTGCACAATCTTGCAATTTATGCAAAAAAAGTAGGTATAAAATATCTAACCACCCAAATATTAAAATATAGAATTTAACAGAATATCATCTATTTTTACATTCACCACTTTTCCCGTTAACAAAATATGGTAATCTTTATTACTATGACAATCATTTGATAGCTGTTAGGACATACAACTGTTTATTTGAATTGTGGGACCTCACACTTATATGTTTCTAGTTTCTATGGTGAAAGGGTAATAAAGGACTCTGAAAAAGAACTGGAACCCATAAAAGCAAACCAATCCTGAGGGGGAGGAGCCAGCGCTCGACAATGGCGGCTGCACATTAAGTGAGCTCTCGCTCCTGAGCCATATAAACTAGCCATAATAACCTCAGCACCTACCTCCAGCTCTTATCACTGTAGGCAGCCACCTTGCAAACCCACGCGCCTCATCTGCTTTAGGCAAAAAGAATCTGCAGCACCTGAACTACGCCATCATAGAGGGCAGTGAGAGGGTTGTGCACAGACGCATCTAAATTTATTGACGGCGGGAACGCAGTTTCGGCTGAGCAGAGGCACAACATCTGTACCTGTTGGAAAGTCCCTAAACTGCTAGACCGGACCTGCAGCATCTGGCATCTGCACTTCTTCACTGGTGTCAACAGCCAACTCGCTTCAGGAGAACAGAGGTACGCGCGCATCACAGGCAGGCAACACACTTAAACTCCCAACAGGCCGGTAAAAGGCTACGGCCTATCTCAGGGCTGGAGGGGTGATAAACATATAAGAGGAGTTACGCTCTCTCCACATTAGCACCATATAAGCTGCATGCCCCAGTAAAGATTCCCATAATACCGGAGGCTATATAACTTGAATAGGCAGCAAAAAGAATCAGGGGGGAAGGAGAGGGGCAAAATATCACCTAAAAAGGGGCACTCAGGGGAAATCTACCCCCTCAAAAACACCCTCGGTCAACAATTTTTTTAAAGCACTAGAACATACTATTCCATCCAACAAACAGCAGTTATCAGTGAACTTGGAAGACACAACATCTTCCTCTGAATCAGAGGAAGACATTGCCACAGAAGCAGTCACCATCCCAAAAGCCCTGTTTGACTCCCTACCATCTAAAAAGGATTTTTCATCTCTAGTCTTACAGGTGAAGCAATGTATAAGGGAGGAGTTGAGGGAAGTGAAAAAAAAAATAAAAAATATATATATATATATATATATATATGTATATATATATATATATATATATGGGGCACAGAATTGAAAAAATAGAATCTGATCAGGATGCTCAAGCAACAACCATCTCTGAAGTACACTCACAAATGCTAAAACAAGATGAATACATACAGGACCTTGAAAATCAAATTGATGACATTGAAAACCGTAGTAGGAGGCAAAACAATAGAGTAAGGGGGATCCCTGAAAGCATAGCGGCAGCTGATCTTGAAAGATACCTTCAGGGCCTATTTAACTTCCTCAGGGAAGATGACTCTGCACCCTAAACCCCTTGACTCTCAACCTCCAAGGGATGTCATAGCAAAAATTACAAAATATGCAGTCAAAGAAGAAATCATGAGACTGGCCAGGTTAAAGCAACCGATCAGCTATGACAACTCTGACTTACATATATTCCCAGACCTCTCGGTGAGGACACTACAAAAAAGAAAGAGGTTATCCCCCTTCACTACCATGCTCAGAAAACAGAATATAGCATACAGGTGGGGATTCCCCTTCCACATGTTAATCAACTGGAAAGGAAACTGGCTTCTCTGCAAATCCATAGAGGTTATCCCAAAAATTTGTGAGAAGCTAGATCTACCAACACCCCAGCTAACCGACACCCAGCAACCAATGGTTCGTAATTCATCGCAGCGGTTCATAGAACCCCTCCCGCAGAGACCACAGTGGCATCAATCTCAATCTAAGAAACCCTGGAGACAAGCCACGAAATCTAACCCAGCTCCAGGAGTGGGAACATTAAAGGACATTTCTTATATCCTTTTTTCTAGAATATTAGTATTACACAAGGGTTAAACGATGTGTGCACTTTGCTTTTTTCTCCTTTTGTTTTTTTAGGAACAGCTAAAGGTTACCCAGAACTTGGACCAGGCAACAATTAGATAGTGCCCTCTGGCGTTTCATAGGCAATAATATTGGCACATCTCAGTAGAAAGATAAGGGGACTGTATCTGTTCTTTTTAAGTACGTTACTATTACTCCTGTTATATAATATGTTTATACATGGTGAGGAGGATGGTTATCCTCAACTACCTAATTCTTTTTCTAATTATAATTCATCATACCAATTTGTTTTTTTTGATAATTTAACTTTGTTTAGATTTAACTTTATGTTATTTTGTATAGGTTGCAACTTCATGATTCTTCTAGATGGGAAGGACATACACTCCCAATCCTGTTTATCCTCAAATGCATGATACACAACGAAAAACAATAACCATAATATCACAAAACGTGAAGGGATTTAATTGTCCATCTAAAAGAAGGGTGGCCTTGAGAGACCTACAAGAGAGAGGGGGGAATATAGTAATGCTGCAAGAGACCCATTTTAAATGAGGAAAATTGCCTAAATATTTCTCCTCACACTACACCCAACACTTCCATAGCCCCAACACATTTAAAAAGACTAATGGAGTTAGTATTTTTATTAGTAATCCTTCCCTTTTTCTTTGCGGCAATCTGACAGGGATAAAGAGGGTAGATATATTTGCCTTGTGGGCCTTCTTTTCGGTAAGCCAGTCACTCTGGGGAATTGATATGTGCCTAACAAAAATCAAGACTCCTTTATACAAAAAAATTGCCTCTAAAATAACTCCACTACTAAAGGGTCCTCTCATAATGGCAGGGGACCTCAACGTTACACTTAAAAGACATATAGACTGCTCCACTTCTATCTCCAGGGTTCCCCAGAATACACTAACTTCCATTTGGCAAAATCTGAAATTGCTAACATTACACAACACGTGGAGATACCTTCACCCGCAAAGGAGAGACTTCACATTCTTCTCGCACCCCCAGAAAACCTACTCTAGGCTAGATTACATACTAGTTGATCACCTAGCCCTCTCCTTGGTGGCAGACGCAAGCATCAAGCATAGCACCTGGTCGGACCACACCATGTCCACTTGTGACATGCACTGACCTTACATGCCCCTAAAATCTTTCAACAGGAGACTAGATGAATCCATCCTACTTGACCCCGATTTTAAGGGCCGGCTATCTCAGCACCTTGACACGGGATTTGGGAACTGTATGGGAAGCCCAAAAGAGCTACATGAGGGGGGAACTTATCAAAATAAAAGCACAAAAAATCAAAAGGGTCAGGCTTGAATACACCTCTATAGCCCAAAAAGTAATAGAATTAGACTATCTCCACAAAACACAACCAACTAATGAGATTATTCTAACACGACTTAGAGACTACAGAACCAAACTAAACAAAATCCTTCACATAAAGTCTAAAAAAAACACCATTACACTCAACAATGATTCTACAGCGAGGGGAACAAAGCAGGTAAGTTGCTAGTGAAGTCTAAAACCTATGTACATGCACTCACCAGTAATACAGGGCAACATATTGAAGATACTACCAGCATTGCAGATCTATTTAAACAGTTTTATCATCACCTATATAACCTTTTCCCCAATAGGGATCAGACAACCCATGAGAAGGCATGCGTAGACTATCTGCAAGGTGTACCTGTACCCCAGATACCGACTGAGCTAGTGGACTCCCTTACCCACCCAATTTCGGAATTAGAGGTTAGAGAGGCTATTAAAAACTTGAAAATTAACAAGGCTCCAGGCCCAGATGGATTCTCGGGCCTATATTATAAGACTTTTGCAGATCTCCTCCCTCCATACCTTTCACGTCTGTTTAATCAAATCCCGGAACAATTCCCTTTCCCAGGTTCAATGTTGCAGGCCCATGTCTCAGTACTGACCAAACCGGGCAAAATCCCAAACACTCCTGCAAACTTTAGGCCTATATCTTTACTGAATGTCGACCTGAAGTTATATACTAAGATCCTGGTGACAAGGATGAATCGTATTCTCCCTCTTATTATACATCAAGATCAGGTTGGTTTTGTTCCACAGAGAGAGGCAAAGGACAACACCATCAAAGTGTTAGAACACATAAAGTCTAATAATAGCCATATATCTATCTTCCGACGCAGAAAAGGCATTTGACCGATTAGACTGGACGTTCCTGCACTCTACCCTACTCCCTTTTGTTTTCCCTGACGACAAGTTATGGCCTTATACCAGTTCCCGTCAGCCCAGATTAAGGTCAATGGATGCCTCTCTGAGCCTTTTGAAATACGAAATGGGTTGAGGCAGGGTTTTCCTTTATCCCCTTTATTGTTTATATTATCCTTAGAACCCCTAGCAATTAAAATACGATTGAACCCCAATTTAAACGGGTTGTGTGTGAATAAGAGATCTTATAAATTAGCAATGTTTGCTGTTTAGCAATGTTTGCTGACAATGTCCTAATGATGGTCAGCAATCCGACTGCCTCTCTTTCTGTGGTGCTAGAGGAACTTACCAGATACCGCCGGGTATCTAATTTTCTGATAAATCTCAAGATATCAGAACTACTCACCCTGAACTTATCCCCTAAAATAACAAATGAATTTTTACAAATTTGTCCATACAAATTACAAAAAAACTCTCTAAAATACCTAGGGCTTCATCTTTCCCCGGACCCTATAACCCTACGTAAGCTAAACTATGGTAGACTAATAGAAGAATTCAGGCAACTTACTTCAGAATGGCTGCCTAAGCATTTACCTTGGATGGGGAGAATACATGCAGCGAAAATTATGCTTCTATCAAAAGCGCTATACATAATGCAAACATTACCTCTGACAGGTGCATTGCATGATATTCACACCTTACAAGCCATTATCAATTATTACATTTGGAAACGCAGGCCACCCAGGATTGCTAAACAAACATTATGCAAACTGACAACGGGTGGGGCTAGGGGCGCCTGATCTGGGACATACAAACAAGCCATATCTCTACAAAAAGTGGTTGAATGGACCACTTCTAGCACTGACACTTGTAAGTGTTGAACACAACTTGCGACTGACATGACAAACACAAGCAATTTAGGTGTTCTGTGTTGGAGTCCAGATGCAGCACATAAATCCATAATTTCCCTTTCTCCAACTGTGAACTTGACTTGGCTAGACTGGACATGCATGCGCAACGTATACCCCACACTATCAACCAAATACTCCCCTTTGACCACTCTGCTTAATCTCCGAGAATTCCCAGCAGGCAAAGAGAACCAGGGAACAACCAAGCCTGATTTCATTGAGGCACTTCCTATATATCTATTAACCCAAAATGGGAAACTTTTACCCAAAAGCCAGATAGAACACTTCGGAGATGGCTTCCTGAGACCATGGATAAGACATCATCAAATGTCTCATTTTATATTCAGACACAAGCACAAAAACAATATGACACGTGTATCTGTATTAGTAGCATAGTCCCCAAAAAACTAATTTCTGTTCTATACAAATTACTTCTAAACTGTAAAAACCCCACACTGCCTAGCTACACTAGAGGGTGGGATAGGGAGTTGAATTCCCAAACACCCAACAAAAATTGGAAGGCAAGACTTAAAACACTAGCGAAATCAGCACATTCGTACAAAGCACTAGAAACAAATATTAAGGTCATGATGCGCTGGTATCTAACCCCTACAAGAATCCAATATATGTTTACAAAAGCCAATGATAAGTGTTGGAGAGGATGTGGGCAGAGAGGGACCTTCCTCCATATATGTGGCATTGTAGTGAGTTGGAGTCCTACTGCGGAATGATATCAAATAACATTAACTCAATCTTACACCTACAACTACTTCTCACTCCAGATATTGTACTGCTTAATGAAAGGCCAAAAATTTGCTGTAGGATTTGGAAACACCTTTTTCAAATATTACTTAATTCAGCGAAACAACTGATCCCAAAAAATTGGAAAGAGGGCCGGTGGATCACTCCCTGTTGATGGAACGCTTTTATTACCTTAGGTCAGGGAATATAAGTCTGTTCCATGATATGGTGTTTTTGTGGGAGTCCAGCACACAGAAGGTGCATAACCTTTGAGACATAAGCCAGACACAGCCTTCACTTTCACCTTCGCTAGAGCACAAGTGGATTTTATTAGACCATCCTGATAACCAGATATGATTTGCATAATACTTTGCACATGACTTGTTCGCTCTAACCTATATGCAACAATGGTACTTAGATATAGAGGAATCATTTAACAACTAGTAATCTGAATTTTTGCAACCTGTGTGATTTTTTTCTTTTCTTTTTGTTGTTTCTTAGTTCTGTTTGGTAATTCACCTAATTATGTTATTTATGTTCAGTTAACAAGGAAAACTTAAAAGAGGGATTTAGATTATGATACAATAACAAAGACCAACGAGGACATGGACAATCAATAGGGACACACAACCAGAAGACCAATAAGACTCTTTATGTTTTTGTAGTGTCTCATGTACTGTGGATGTATACCCATAAGGGGAGAAAATATATTGATGTATTTGTACCAGATTTCTGTTATACATGTCTCATATTTAACATTGTGTCAATAAAAATAATAAAATATAAAAGCAAACCAATCCTGAAAGGTGTTTGTCATTGTTATGACAAATGACTAGCAGCTGGACGGACACAGGACCAATCATTTAAAAGATAAGGATTTCTGCTGTTAAATATTGGGTTTAAAGGGACACTGAACCCAAATTTTTTCTTTCGTGATTCAGATAGAGCATGAAATTTTAAGCAACTTTCTAATTTACTCCTATTGTAAAATTTTCTTTATTCTCTTGGTATCTTTGTTTGAAATGCAAGAATGTAAGTTTAGATGCTGGCCCAGTTTTGGTGAACAACCTAGGTTGTCCTTGCTGATTGGTGGATAAATTCATCCACCAATCAGAAACTGCTGTCCAGAGTACTGAACCAAGAAAAAAAGCTTAGATGCCTTCTTTTTCAAATAAAGATAGCAAGAGAATGAATAAACATTGATAATAGGAGTAAATTGGAAAGTTGCTTAAAATTGCATGCTCTATCTGAATCACGAAAGAAAAAATTTGGGTTCAGTGTCCCTTTAAAGTTTGTCTATATATATTGTAGGGGGCAACAGAGGGGATACCACAATCCCCAACTTGATTCTTATTATTACTGTTGCCATAGTAATCCGCTGATAGCCTGGGCATGTGACCCCCTACTTTGAAAGAAGAGCCTCTTAATAATAAACTACCAATGGCCCTTAAAAGGGCCTTTTGTGGGGCATTGCCCCAAAGATATCAGCTCTTTTACTTGTAAAAAATATACAAACCCCCCAACAGTAAAACCCACCACCCAACCAACCCCCTCAAATAAAAAAAACTATCTAAAAAACCTAAGCTACCCATTGCCCTGAAAAGGGCATTTGTATGGGCATTGCCCTTAAAAGGGCATTTAGCTCTTTTACTACCCAGACCCTAAACTAAAAAAACTATCTAAAAAACCTAAGCTACCCATTGCCCTGAAAAGGGCATTTGTATGGGCATTGCCCTTAAAAGGGCATTTAGCTCTTTTACTACCCAGACCCTAAACTAAAAAATAAAACCCACCCAATAAACCCTTAACAAAGCCTAACACTAACCCCCTGACGATCCATTACAGTTTTTGAAGACCCATTCGAACTATCTTCATCCCGGTGAAGTCTTTATCCAGGCGGAAAGAAGTCTTCATCCAGACGGCCTCTTCTATCTTCATCCAGTCGGCAAAGTTCTCATCCAGGATGCCCCTTCGATCTTCATCCAGCCGGGGCGCGGAGCGGGTCCATCCTGAAGACATCCAGCGCGGCGCATCCTCTTCATATGGTCACCACCGTACACTGAATCTTCAATGCAGTGGACGCGATTCAAGATGGCGTCGCTTGCATTCCTATTGGCTGAACAATTTGAATCAGCCGATAGGAATTAGGGCTGCTAAAATCCTATTGGCTGTTCAAATCAGCCAATAGGATTTAAGCAGCTCTCATTCTAATGGCTAATTGGCTGGATGAGAACTTCGCTGGCTGGATTAAGATAGAAGAGGCCGTCTGGATGAAAACTTCTTGCCGCCTGGATGAAGACTTCACCCACCCAAGGGTTTATTGGTTGGGTTTTATTTTTTAGTTTAGGGTCTGGGCAGCAAAAGAGCTAAATGCCCTTTAAAAGGGCAATTGGTAGCTTAGGTTATTTTAGATCTTTTTTTTATTTGGGGGGGTTGGTTGGGTGGTGGGTTTTACTGTTTTGAGGGGGTGTTTGTATATTTTTTACAGGTAAAAGAGCTGATATATTTGTGGCAATGTCCCACAAAAGGCCCTTTTAAGGGCCATTGGTATGGGGGGGGGAGGTTTGTAATGATAGTTTTTTTTATTTTTTTTTAAATGGTAGTTTTTTTTATTTTTTGTAATGTTAGGTTTTAGGGTAAATTAATTATGTTAAACTTAGGGGGATTAGGGTTAGGTTTAGGGTTATGGTTAGGTTTAGGGTTAGGTTTCGGGGTTATAATAGTTAAATTTAGCTTGTTGCAATGTGGGGGGGGTGGCGGTTTAGGGGTTAATAGGTTTATTTAGTTAATAATTTAATTGTACATTTAATTTAGCTATATTTTTATTATGTTAAAGGTAGGGGGTGTTAGGGTTAGGTTTAGGGTTACGTTAGGGTTACGTTAGGGTTACGTTAGTGTTCGGGTTACGTTAGGGTTAGGTTTAGGGGTTAATATAGTTTAATTTAGCTTGTTGCGATGTGGTGGGCTGGCGGTTTAGGGGTTAATAAATGTAGTATAGTGGCGGCGATATTGGGAGCGGCAGATTAGGGGTTAATAACTGTAGGCAGGCATCGGTGATGTGGGGGGCAGCAGATTAGGGGTGTTTAGACGTAGGGTTTATGTTAGGGTGTTTAAACAGTATTTTTATTTCCCCATAGACATCAATGAGGCTGCATTATGGAACTTTTGTTTCCGTGATCGCAGGTGTTAGATTTTATTTTGCCGGCTCTACCCATTGAAGTCTATGGGGAGATCATGCACGAGAACGTCAAACACTGCGCTTGTTTTGGGTGCAGTATGGAGCTCAATGCAACCATATCGCACACAAAAGGCGTATGTTTGAAAACTTGTAATGGCAGCGCTATAGGAAATTAAATAACGTAACTTTTGTTGCGTTCGTTAATTTCTCTATAGTGCTCAAAACTCGTAATCTAGCTGATAGTCAGGTGCATGGTTAAATAATTGAATAGATGCTAATGATTTTCAATTTAATATGTAGACGGAAACACATTCATTAACTGAAACAGAAACAGCTATGTAGGTGGGATAAAACAGGGTTTGAAACAGCCAAACTCTGCTAATAAGGTAAGGTTATTGAATACAGTTTAATGTCTAAAGTCATACATCATGACAAGACTGAGCACAGCAGAAAGACACAAGGTAGTTATACTGCATCAGTAAGGTCTCTACCAGGCAGACATTTCAAGGCAGACAGGGGTTTCCAGATAAGCTTTTCAAGATCTTCTGAAGAAGCACAAAGAAACAGGCAACTTTGAGGACCATAGGCGCAGTAGTCATCCAAGGAATCTTAGTGCAGCAGATGAAAGACACATCATGCTTACTTTCCTTTACAATCAGAAGATGTCCAGCAGTGCTAACAGCTCAAAATTGGCTGAAAGCAGTGGAACCCTGAAACACCCATCTTCTGGTCAGAAGGGGTCTTCATGTAAGACTTTCTTTAAAAAAGCCATGCCTATGTGGAACCAAGGCTAAGCGTCTCAGCTATGCATGAAAAAACATAGGAAATGGGGTTCATAAAAATGGCCAGAATTAATGGTCTTCTCAATGCTGAGAAGTACAGGTAGATAATTATTCATCATGCAATACATTAAGAAAGGTATCTGATTGGCCCCAAATTTATTCTGCAGCACACACACACATATATATGGGTTTGTTTTTCACAAGACTTTGGAGTGTGTAATACAAGATTGCGCACTATACTGAGCGCAGGCCTGTGATATTGATGGCCCACCCTGTGCTATCAGCAGCGCTATACTTGTAATCTAGGCAATATACTTCACAATGCAGCTTCCCTTATACATACTGTAATGCTTACTGTAAAAGTCATTATTTTTCCACAGACCATTCAGTGGAGCATGTCACTTTAGTGAATAAACTTTATTAAAAACACAGAAATTTGGAAATGTTGTATCTTAATCAAAATACTCTTTAATATCTGATCTTCATGTGAGCTAGACCGCACATTTTTTTTAAGTATGTCTAAAAATATTAACACTTTTGTGTATCATATAATCATACAGCAGCAAAATTATTCATTAGAACTGTAATTGGCTCCCTAAGCAGTTGGAAATCATTTGTTCTTTTTATTTCAGTATTTCCTCTTTGTAAAAAATTAATATGGTTTTCTTTTCAAAAGAATTCCTATCAGTAGTTTATTGCCATTAAGACTTAGCTGTGTGAGAAATGATGGATGCATGATTAAATCCCTAGGGTAAAGCTAAAGGATGTATTGCATCTGCCAGTGGGAGAATTTCAACAAGCAGCTAATTTAGTGCATTATATAGAGATTGTGAAACTCCTTAAAAGTGTCTAGTTATCAAGGAAGCATTAAAAATGCATTTTAAAATAATTTCACTTCTTTTAAAAAGGTTGTCAGTCAGTCTGATTTAATGCATTTCATTTGTGACAGAAATCTAGGTAGTAAATGTTATTGTACAAAATGCAGTCCTGTTAACTGTCACATGACTTTGCACTATGGGTCCAGGCTGCCAAGATGATTTTCTACAAGTACCAAACACTGATTATAAAAGAAGAATATTCAACGATTAAAAGATTAGTTCAGATTAATGCCAGGACTAAGACTGGATTTTATTGTTATTTTATCTCTGGCATCTATGCACACACATTCAAAATTACTTTTCCATTCATCCTAATTTTTCATCAAGTGTACCCCAAAGTTAATTTGGCATGAAAGTCAAATTTAAAGATGCATGACTGAAATAAAGGGGTTGATTCCAATCTTTCTGTTTTGTTTTTCCAACGTTGAAAACAAACAAATCGCCATTTTTGGGGGGTTAACAAAGTGATCACAATCTTTGTGAGTCAAACACAGCCAACATTGTTAACTCACACAATATTTCATCTTGATTTTCTTACAAAAGCACTTAGAGCTTTCAATAATAGATGCCAATCACTGAAATACCAAGTGGGTAAAAGGTGTTGATGGTGTTTGTGTTTTGCAATTGGATAGAGTGTGGTTTATGATGTGTTAAATAATGTGAATGCCATTTATATATGGGCATGCTAGGTATGCTGGGCATGTTTAAAGGGACAGTATACTGTAAAATAGTTTTTCCCTTAATGTGTTTACAATTGCTTTTTTTACCAACTGCAGAGTAAAAAATGTATGAAAATTAGCTTTTTAAGGTTTATTTCTGTATATTAAAGCTCTGATTTTGTGTTTTGAAGCCACAGCCTAATAAAATAGGTTGAGCTTGTAGGTATAATCAGATCTCATTACTGTATCACATTGTGTACACATTCCTGCTTCTTTATCTTATATCTGTCCTTAAAACAATCACCAGTACTTTTAGAGAACAATGGAAAATCAACATTTTATTACCTTATCTCTGCTTTATCACACTGGGAGTGTAATTTCTTCTGCTGGCTGTGTTTACAAAGCTTATCTATAGCTGGTACGCGCGGCCACAAACTTTCAGAATAGGTGGGGATACCACATGCTAAATTAACAATTTCAAATGCCAATATAAGGGTAAAGGAGCTACTTGTAAACAATTTAATACACTCTAGCAGGTAAAGTGGATCATTGGGAACAAATTAAAGGGGAGAAAATTTTTGAGTAAACTGTCCCTTTAATGAATTATGTTTTTCAAAGTTTTAATATATTAGAAGTATCTTCTTTCTCCACAATGGGATTTTAATAGTCCTCACACTGTTGTAAATCATGAAGATAAACCCTGTTCCTACAGATGAGAATACTGTACTTTACAATCCAAAATATGTATTAGATAAAAAAATATATTAAGGGGGGGGGGGGCAGAGCCAGCAGCTGCCATGAGTGCAACGTAACTCTGGAGCTCTGCCAAACTTGCCCTGAAATCCCAGTTTATCCTGGCCATCCTATATCCAGCCTGTCGTTAATCATAAGGGGGACCTAACTGAACCCTAACTGCAAAATCTGCAAGTCCTTTGCCAGTGGTCTGGAGACCTGCTGAGCCATATCCTCACCTGAGCACTCTAAGCGTGTGCCACCTTAGGCTGCAATAACCAGCCTGACCATTTAGAGGTCTCAGAGCAAAGACTCCATCAATATTGCTCCACTGATTGCCTGCATGGGCCAGAAGGGATCCGGTTACACCACGCCGTATAAATGGCCACAGCTACGGCACGATTGCAGAGGATTGCAGACAACTGGGCCACTGTGACTCCTACCAGTACCTGCCTTTGGTAATTGTACCACTCCAACATACCCACCTCCACATAAAAGGGAGACCGGATCCTTAGCAACCCCTCACGACACAGGGAATAACATACAGTCATTCTTACACCGTATGGCGATAAGTCTCACATTAGGCCCTTTCCTTAATGTTCATCTTGAACAGAATAGCTGTATATAAATACACTACCAAATATTATTATACACTGTCTATTTACCATGATCTCCAAGCAGCACATAAACTAAACTGCCAGAGTATCAGGCAACCTATAACCCTACTACCCTTGTTTCACATATTTAAAGGACTCCCCCTGAATGTACTATTTATATATGCTCTGATATGTAAGCCTGCTACCACACTGCTTGTTAAATGGGATACCATTTTCATAACTATTATAGCTATTAAAGCCATGTGGAAATCCATACTTGTTGAAGCTAACTTATTTCCAACATTTATCTATCCCATCCAGCCAACAGTTCCTAAGTAGATTTAATATGAAATCAACAACCAGCAATTTAAATGTTCTCCTGAATGTGCAGAGTATCAATTTGCACTCAGAAGATCTCAAGGTGGATACATGGTGAGGCTAATTCATGTTAGGGGTAATAATAAATAAAGGAATCATCCCAAAGATGAAGTCACACATTATCCGGCTGAACATCAGGAAAATTATACACCAGGCAGCCATGAAGCACCCATCTGGACGCTTGTAGTTGCGAAGGGAGATATATAAAACAGTGCCAATCAAGTACTGCAGTTAGAACATGTGGCCACACACTGTTTAGTGGGAATTGGCTTAAACCACACAGGCTGGTCAAAACATTTTGTTAGCAAAGTTTGCATTGTTAGTATTCTGGGCACATGCCCCTTAGAAAGCCTCCTAAGCTTATCATCTATCCTGTGGCCAATTATGCAAAAATATAAATGATCTCTGCACATATCAAGCAATCAGTGTGCAGCATGTACGAGTCAGGAGTGATTATCCATACCTGCAAGCCTTTCTTATACTTATACGACTAACCTTCACACTACCTGTGCATGAGAACATTACCCTCTGACCAATCAAACCTAAAATCTGCATACCTAAAGCCTATATATAAATACCTATAGAACTCTGACAGCGTTTGCCTTTTCTGACATACCAAAATCGCTTCCAGAAGAACCTTAAAGCAGGACAAAACTTCCAAACCTGTGACTACGAAATTTCTTACAATGACAACTTTCCTACACAATGCTGATGCCTCTGATACCTTTCTTCGCACTGACTGACCGAGTAACTACACAGCAAGATATGATACTCACTCTTCAAGATAAATTGGAGGATCTAGAAAATCACAGTCAGTGCAAAAACATGAGAATTACATGAGTACCTGAATTTATACTACCTAAAGGGTACCTAGTATACCTGCAAGCCCTTTTCCAACATCTGAAAGACACAACGTCCAAGGCTGATATACCATGGGTGAGAGCACACAGGACTCTATGACCCAAGCCACCAGATATAGCCCATCCAAGGGACATTGTTATACGTTTTAAGAACTTTCAAGACAAGGAAATGCTTTTAGCCCAGTCATGCAAAAATCAACCTATTAGATTCTGAGGAAACGTACTACAATTCTACCAGGACCTCTCCTCTAAAACTCTACAAAGAAAGAAAGAGTTCTCCCCCCTCACCACTATTTTGAGAAACAAGAAAATACCATATAGATGGGGTTTTCCCACTCATATCACGACAATCCTAAACAGCACTAGATTCATCTGTAAGACCCCAGAAGACATACCTTCGTTCTGTGAACTGCTTAGCATTGATCAACCCCCCGGCCCTCCCACGTCCACCCATGCTATGACACTAAAAATGAGAAGACCTAAAGACACTACAGAACCTTGGCACATGGTGCACTCTAAAACAAACAGGACACAAACTTCCTTGGCTCGAAGAACAACCTCTAGTCCTAGTGCATTACCATGTTCAACTTAACTACATGGCAACTTCCTGCTAGTGTCATGAAAATAACATTGATATACTCACCCTGTGAATGGGCGAGTATTATGCATTTTCTTTATATTTGATATTTTGTTTTGTTTAATACCCCATAATGTTAAATAATATATGTGAGATACAGCACAGTGTATCTATCTCTGTTTAGGCCAATTTCTTAACACTGATGTTTTCTACATGATAGCCAGGATTTACTATTAAAATTATGTACTAACTAGATATATATACACATTAAACAGGGCTTGTAGTGGATTTACCCTCTTTTTCACTCTCATTATGCCCTATGTTAGGAAGAGAGACTGTTCTTTACTATTACTGTTATTTATGTTTACATTATACTGTTTGATGTGTTTATTTAGGTTTTCTAAATGTTTCTCTAGTTGACAGAGATCTCACTCACTGCAATCATCCTCTCACATCTATTAATATACTACAACCGCAAACACACGCCTTAGACATACTTATTTTTACCCTTTACGATGACTCATCTAGACCGAGACAAACTCCAACAACTTACCATTCTAACCCAAAACGTAAAAGGTCTAAACTCTCCCCATAAATGGTCAAAAGCATTTCTTGACTTTAATAAAAAGGAAAATAGATATTCTCTTTATTCAAGAGACCCACTTTAAGCATAATAAAGAGCCAAAATACTTAGGGAAAACATTTACCACTCACTTCTATAGTTCAGGACCTGGAAAAAAAAAGGAAGTTAGTTAGTATTTAAATCAATAAATCATTTCCCTTCACCTTAATACAAACTACTAAAGACACTGAAGGACGATTATTTGGCCTTGTTGGCTTCCTCTATGGGCATCTGATCACTTTAATCAACATATATGCCCCAAACATGGAACAAAGCCCCTTCTTCAAAAACATGTTTAACAGAATACTGCACATTGTAAAAGTCCCTGTCTTTCTTGCAGGAGACTTTAATACCTATTTGCAACCTTCTAAACACAGCTCCAATCCTAAAATCCAGATCTCTAAAAAAGTCACATCCACTCTAAGGAGGGGCCTGAAAGATCTTAATCTCTTTGACACCTAGCGCTTTGTACACCCAGATATGTGTTATTATAACTTTTTTTCCCCACCCTAATAAATAATCTCCCCCACAGCCTGGTCAGACCACTGTGCTGTAAAATTTAAATTAACCTGGCATAATGCTCCCACAACTCAATATCTCTGGACTCTAGATGACAACCTTCTTGATAATCCAACCACACTGACTAACCTTACTAACACCATTACAGATTACTTTCATCTCAACTCCAACTCAGTCAATAATAAATATACACTCTGGGATGCACATAAGCGTGTACTAAGAGGAGAGTTTAAAAAATTAAAAGCCCAACGTCAAAAAGCACATCACAAAACTTACAAAGAACTCACTGAAACATTCACCCGTCTAGATTACACCCACAAACAAAACCCTACAGATCCTTCCATCACTATTAATCTGCACAAAGAGAGAGGAGATCTAGATCACCTACTAAACATAGAATACCAAACCTTGCATCACAAAACTTTGAGAGCAATAGAACTGGAAAATTACTAGCGAGAGCCTTAAAAAAGAAATGTCTTAAATCTTACATATATGAACTTCATCAACCAAAGGGTATTCCCCTAAAGACCACCAGTCATTCCATAAATACTACACTTCATTATATAACCTACATAATGGGACCCACAAACAAGACCACCACACTAATATGCTGTCATACATCAACACATGCCATTTACCCAGTTTAACAACAAAACAAATACAAACCTTAAACAACCCTATCTCTATCCAAGAAACCATAGCAGCAATTAAAATGTTAAAAAACGTGAAGAGCCCAGGCCCAGATGGGTATTCATCAAAATATTACCAAATGTTCTCTACAATTTTATACCCAAATCTTACTACAATATTTAGCGAAACAAGTGCTGACAACCCCTTTCCACCCTCTATGCTTGAAGCCCAGGTAATAGTTATTCCTAAACCTGGCAAACCACCTACAACACCAGCAAACTTTTGCCCTATATCCTTATTGAATGTAGATATCAAACTGTTTGCCAAAAGTCTTGCAACCCATATTAATGCAGTTCTACTTACATTAATCCATATTAACTAGGCCGGTTTCACACCACATAGAGAGGCAAGAGATAAAACCACTAAAACTATACATCCACTAATTTGCCACCCAACATCACCTTCCCTCTGCATTCATCTCAATGGATGCAGAAAAAGCATTGCTATGGAAATTCTTGCCTCTGCCATCAGAAACACACCAGACGTTATAGGTATCTCAATCACCGATAGCGAGTAAAAAATCACACTTTATGCAGATGATATCTTTTTAACACTTACCAATTCTACAATATCAATCCCCCCACCCTTGATGCAAGCATTACATATCTATGGCATATACTTTGACTTTAAAATTAACGTTTCTAAATCCGATCTACTTAGTATAGCCTTGAACACCAATGACCTACACATAATACAAAATCAGTTTCAATTTCTAATCAAACCAAATGCACTTAAATACTTAGGCATTTATGTGTCACCTCACTTAATAACACTGATTGATCTAAACCACACTGCCATAAAGAATAACATCCAAAGCACATTACGAGCGTGGAATGCTAAACCCCTCTTGTGACTAGGTAGGATCAATGCAGTTAAAATGGTAATATTACCTCAGCGTTTATATATTTTTCAAACTCTTCCAATACCCCTCACGGATAAATTGATTTATAGCTTCCCAAAAATGCTAAATTCCTATATATGGATCCACAAACAAACAACCCTGAATAGCCACTGTAACCCTATTCCACCCTAAAGAGTTAGGAGGTCTAGGCATACCTAACCTACAACACTACAGAGTAGCTATTTGCCTCACTAGAATTGCAGACTGGTGCAAGCACATAATCCACAAAGAATGCATTCAACTAGGTCACCACCAGGTAGATACTAATCATCTAGGAAGTAAGTGCTGGCTTCCTCCAAGTAAAATACACCTCCATAACTCCCTCCCAATAATTATTAAAGTATAAAAATCTGGGGGTCGGAGTTAGCCATCAAGGGAGCAAGACGTGTTCCGATGAAGCTCCTGATTTGATATACTTTATCACAGCTATTACCCTTACATATTATCGCCAAATGTTTCAGACTTAAACTTCAGAAGGAATAGCAGTAACCACTGAGCTGAGGGACAGATGGAGGCACTGAAATCTTAAGGAGATCTCGCTCTTTCACCTGGGGACAACCACGCGGCATTACACATCATTGACTAGAGAGTCAATCACTAACGTAGCTCATATGTAGCAGTAAACTGGTTAATGAACACATCTAATACTGGACACAGCAGCAAAGCTTGGCATACCTACTTACAAGGATAAGTGCTCAATAAGTCTACTAACCCATAATAGAGCAGACCCCTATTCAAAATGGCGACAATACTACTGTTACTGCAACAGCTGGAGACAAAACTGGACTCCCATTTCCTCAAGCTGCATGAAGAACTTATCTCTGAGCAGAATTTTACAGGAGAGGAATATGGACCCAGCTCAAGGAATTCACAGCATATGGATAACCTACCAGCTGCCTCCTCCTCCTCTCCATCACAAAGACTTGGACCTGAACACGGATTTAATCGTTCATCCATTGATGCTCACCAACCTTCCTCATTAGGTGATGTTTGGTCTCCACAATACACAGTCACCCTTGCAAAGAAACCGGACTTCTACTCCAGCATCAGTAAATGCCCGCAGAGATGGAAGAAACAGCCAACCTCATGGTTCACGGTGTCTGTGGAGGTGCTTCCGATATTCTCCCAGCTGACTGAGGCTCCAGAGACTAGACCCAGTTCGCTGGCGAATACTACCTCAGGAGACGCCTGTTACATACAGAGAGTGAGCTCAGATACTTGAGATCTATGGAGGTACTCCTCTACAACAGAGCTCTGCTGGCCTGTCCCCCTTTACAAGGCGCTAAGTATAAATCACCCATGATGAGTTCCTCCTGAGGCCAGAGGCTGCAACCCACTGTTCTCTACTAAGGCCGGCCTACTACCAGAGTTGGATAAATAATTCAACTATCCCTACATGCATCATTTGTGGCACATATTTTTGATGTTATGAATGTTAGCTTAAAAGTTCGTTGTTGTTTAGATTCTTACGCCTAGATTTAGAGTTTTGTCTGTAACGACCCGCGTAGCTAACGCTGGCTTTTTTCTGGCCACACCTTTTAAATACCTCTGGTATTGAGAGTTCACAGAATGGCTGCGTTAGGCTCCAAAAAGGGAGCGTACAGGCATATTTACCACCACTGCAACTCTCGATACCAGAGTTGCTTACGGACGCGGCCAGCTTCAAAAACGTGCTTGTGCACGATTCCCCCATAGAAAACAATGGGGCTGTTTGAGCTGAAAAAAAAACTAACACCTGCAAAAAAGCCGTGTTCAGCTCCTAACACAGCCCCATTGTTTGCTATGGGGAAACACTTCCTACGTCTGCACCTAACACCCTAACATGAACCCTGAGTCTAAACACCCCTAACCTTAAACTTATTAACCCCTATTCTGCCGCCCCCGCTATTGCTGACCCCTGCATATTATTATTAACCCCTAATCTGCCGCTCCGTAAACCGCCGCTACTTACATTATCCCTATGTACCCCTAATCTGCTGTCCCTAACACCGCCGACCCCTATATTATATTTATTAACCCCTAATCTGCCCCCCACAACGTCGCCTCCACCTAACTACACTTATTAACCCCTAATCTGCCGAGCGGACCGCTATTCTAATAAATGTATTAACCTCTAAAGCTAAGTCTAACCCTAACACTAACACCCCCCTAAATTAAATATAATTTACATCTAACGAAATTAATTAACTCTTATTAAATAAATTCTTCCTATTTAAATCTAAATACTTACCTGTAAAATAAACCCTAATATAGCTACAACATAAATTATAATTATATTATAGCTATTTTAGGATTAATATTTATTTTACAGGCAACTTTGTATTTATTTTAACCAGGTACAATAGCTATTAAATAGTTAAGAACTATTTAATAGCTAAAATAGTTAAAATAATTACAAAATTACCTGTAAAATAAATCCTAACCTAAGTTACAATTAAACCTAACACTACACTATCAATAAATTAATTAAATAAAATACCAACAATTATCTACAATTAAACCTAACACTACACTATCAATAAATTATTTAAATACAATATCTACAAATAAATACAATGAAATAAACTAACTAAAGTACAAAAAATAATAAAGAACTAAGTTACAAAAAATAAAAAAATATTTACAAACATTAGAAAAATATTACAACAATTTTAAACTAATTACACCTACTCTAAGCCCCCTAATAAAATAACAAAGCCCCCCAAAATAAAAAATGCCCTACCCTATTCTAAATTAAAAAAGTTCAAAGCTCTTTTACCTTACCAGCCCTGAACAGGGCCCTTTGCGGGGCATGCCCCAAGAAATTCAGCTCTTTTGCCTGTAAAAAAAACACATACAATACCCCCCCCCCAACATTACAACCCACCACCCACATACCCCTAATCTAACCCAAACCCCCCTTAAATAAACCTAACACTAAGCCCCTGAAGATCTTCCTACCTTATCTTCACCATACCAGGTTCACTGATCGGTCCTCGGAAGTGTTGATCCAAGCCCAAGCGGGGGGCTGAAGAGTGACGTCCATCCTTGGGCTGAAGTCTGGATCCAAGCGGCGGCTGAAGAAATCCATCATCGGGCTGAAGTCGGAAGTCCATCATCGGGATGAAGTCTTCTATCAAGCCGCATCTTCAATCTTCTTTCTTCTGGAGCGGAGCGGAACCATCATCTTCCAAGCCGACACGGAACATCCTCTTGTAGGTATTGTATTTAATTAATTTATTGATAGTGTAGTGTTAGGTTTAATTGTAGAATAGTGTAGTGTTAGGTTTAATTGTAGATAATTGTAGGTAGTTTATTTAATTAATTTATTGATAGTGTAGTGTTAGGTTTAATTGTAACTTAGGATTTATTTTACAGGTAATTTTGTAATTATTTTAACTATTTTAGCTATTAAATAGTTATTAACTATTTAATAGCTATTGTACCTGGTTAAAATAAATACAAAGTTGCCTGTAAAATAAATATTAATCCTAAAATAGCTATAATATAATTATAATTTATGTTGTAGCTATATTAGAGTTTATTTTACAGGTAAGTATTTAGCTTTAAATAGGAATAATTTATTTAATAAGAGTTAATTTATTTCGTTAGAATAAAATTATATTTAACTTAGGGGGGTGTTAGGGTTAGGGTTAAAATTAGCTTTAGGGGTTCAAAAATTTATTAGAGTAGCGGTGAGCTCCGATCGGCAGATTAGGGGTTAATACTTGAAGTTAGGTGTCGGCGATGTTAGGGAGGGCAGATTAGGGGTTAATACTATTTATTATAGGGTTATTGAGGCGGGAGTGAGGCGGATTAGGGGTTAATAACTTTATTATAGTAGCGGTGAGATCCGCTCGGCAGATTAGGGGTTAATAAGTGTAGGCAGGTGGAGGCGACATTGAGGGGGGCAGGTTAGGGGTTAATAAATATAATATAGGGGTCGGCGATGTTAGGGGCAGCAGATTAGGGGTACATAAGGATAACGTAAGTAGCGGCGCTTTGTGGTCGGCAGATTAGGGGTTAATTATTGTAGGTAGCTGGCGGCGACGTTGAGGGGGGCAGGTTAGGGGTTAATAAATATAATATAGGGGTCGGCGGTGTTAGGGGCAGCAGATTAGGGGTACATAAGTATAACGTAGGTGGCGGTTGGCAGATTAGGGGTTAAAAAAATTTAATCGAGTGGCGGCGATGTGGGGGGACCTCGGTTTAGGGGTACATAGGTAGTTTATGGGTGTTAGTGTACTTTAGAGTACAGTAGTTAGGAGCTTTATAAACCGGCGTTAGCCCAGAAAGCTCTTAACTACTGACTTTTTTCTGCGGCTGGAGTTTTTTTCGTTAGATTTCTAACGCTCACTTCAGCCACGACTCTATATACCGGAGTTAGAAAGATCCCATTGAAAAGATAGGATACACAATTGACGTAAGGGGATCTGCGGTATGGAAAAGTCGCGGCTGAAAAGTGAGCGTTAGACCCTTTCCTGACTGACTCCAAATACCGGCGGTAACCTAAAACCAGCGTTAGGAGCCTCTAACGCTGGTTTTCACAGCTACCGCCAAACTCTAAATCTAGGCCTATGTTAGTGTTATGTCCTGACTTTATAGAGTGATTAACTAATTCTCACCGTACATGCTGGAGCTACAAATAGGGTAGATTGAACAACCTCTTATTGCTTTTATGTCAAGCTCTCATTCTAGTCAACTCACCCCAGGAATTGTTAATCCTTATTCTGCTTGGATACACCCTATTTACCTCTAGTAAGAGCCTATCCTAAATGTTACGCACATATATCTTTTTCCAGCTATTATTATGCACGACCATCCCAAGCTTGAGACACAGTATTTATTTTTCTCCTGGAAATAGAATTTACCTTTCACTAATATACACATCCCCCTACATACCCCACATTTTCCCTCACGTATCAATCTCTGTGTACAGTATAGGGGCTTTCACAGTCCTCAATCAGAGCCTGGTCATCAGTAACACAAACTATCAGTAGGGTACCATAACGACAGCGTACCACCTCTTAATTTCCTTCAGTGAATCAGGACATACTTCCTTCCTATACTATAGTTGGCAATAGGCATATACATATTCCTGCAAGTTATCATATTAGCTCCCCTAGTCCTGAATAATTCCGCTGATACGTATGCCCATATACCGCACAATAGATAATATCTATCACTAACAGACTTGAACTCACACGTAGGACCTAACTATACGGTATATATTGACAACATATAACCTACCCTATTGTCTCCCACAGCTCCTCTCTTGTCTCAGCAATTAAGGTCCCTAAAAATTTGCACACATTTCCCGTCAGACATCCATGTCTTAGAACGTTTAGTAGACACTGCCCATACTACATCTCATTGCAGCATACAACCGTAGTTCATATGATATAGCTGTGCTGTAAGGACTTTTATCATAGCTAATTCTGTTCAGCAGGGTCCAGGTTTCTTATGTTTATGTCTATCATTTATATTATTGCTGTCACACTCTCTCATAATGGATATAGTAGATATTTGCTTTGTCTCATACTTGGGTTAAATGCTCATGGGGCTAAAAGTCATTGGAGCTTCTCTGAGTCTCTCACATCAATTATGTTTTCTCTTTTTTTCCCCTCTACATTGTCACCTGTGTATTAGCCCCTTGTCTATTTTTGTATGTTACGTGTGACATGAAATGCGGATATTTCAGCTGTTATGTAGGGATAGGAAAGTAACCTTAAAGGGACACTAAACCTAAAATTTTTCTTTCATGCTTCAAGTAGAGAATACAATTTTAAACATCATTCCAATTTACTTCCATTATCTAGTTTGCTTCATTATTTAGCTATCCTCTGTTGAAGAAATAGCAATGCACATGGGTGAGCCAATCATATGAGGCATATATGTACAGCAACCAATCAGCAGCTACTGAGCATATCTAGATATGCTTTTCAGCACAGTATATCAAGAGAATAAAGCAAATTAGATAATAGAAGTAAATTAGAAATATATTACAAATTGCATGCTCTTTCTAAATCATAAAAGAAAAAATTTGGGTTTCATGTTCCTTTAAGCTGAGCTCTCAACTATTATTGTTCAATACTACCTAAAATATAGTCTCATAGAGGCTATCCCCTGCGTTACATCCCCCCCCCACTACGCCATGTCTTCTTTGACAAGGTAGACACTAGCACTAAAGTTTCATATCCTCTCAAGCCGCAGCCTCCTATTTATTTTATTAACTTCTAACTAAAGAAAGCCTTTAACATTTAACGTTTTATGATATATGATGTTGTCTTAGCTCATATACTAGATATCACTACGACCTGCTCCCCCCCCCCAACTCCACCTTCCCCCCTCATTCAAAACGGCTTTTGCTCATTGACTCACCCTTTTCCCCATCCAAACCATATTGCTACTCATCTAAACCCGTAGGTGCGTTCATTACCCAATTAATCCTCTGCCTCCAACCCACTAAAGGTGTTTGATTAAATTAACTTACTGACTCCCCGACTTATCACCTCTATTGTTTCTAGGCTCTCCTAACCTAGGCACCTACTCTATATTATGATCTCCAATACGAAGTAGAATATGGTTTATAGAAAAAGAGGTTATGAATAGTTTACATATCTCTGAGTCACCTATAGTTCTTTTGTTAGATAGCATGGAATGCCACATATACAATATAGTGACATATATTGTTGTCACTCCTCAATAACCAATGTGATAATGTGCTTTTCTCATGTAAGCTGGCATCTCGTTGTTATATTATCTTTTTAAACCTCAATAAAAAAATATTCTTAAAAAAAAAAGTATAAAAATCCACAGCACCAAAACTTATGAAGAGATCTTAGAAGTTTATTTTTGTCTCAAGTACAAACATATGCAATGCTTTGGGAGCCATTCCCTTAATCTTGCATAAGCTAAACAGGTGTGCACTAAATCTTTATAAGAAAAAACTTAGCCCTTCATACAATCATACAATTTACATTAGTATAGCACCACCTGGCTGACATTACAATCTAGTGCATCAAACTAAAAGACAATTTCTTTACATCAATACTATGATAATACTAATTAATAATTCTAAAGTGCAAAAAAGTTAAAAATACCTATACCAGACTAGAGCTGCAAGATGCCAACCTTAAAGAAACACAGTATAATCTAACTCCCTATTAGACCTATGGGTATCATAGTATTACGCTTATAGATCCAAAAGGACTTTTTTTGTTTCAATAGCTGTTCCCTATTGCCTCCTCTACGTAACCTACCTATACCATCAATAATTTGCCATCTAAACTGGGTTATATTGTGCCCAGCCTTTAAAAAAAATGACTGGACACTGGGGCATTAAAGGGATACTGTACCCAATTTTTTTCTTTCATGATTCAGATAGAGCAGCAATTTTAAGCATCTTTCTAATTTACTCCTATTGTCAAATTTTCTTTATTCTCTTGGTATCTTTATTTGAAAAGCAAGAATTTAAATTTAGATGCCGGCCCATTTTTGATGAACAACCTGGGTTGTCCTTGCTGATTGGACAGCACCAATAAACAAGTGCTGTCCATGGTACTGAACCACAAATTGGCTGGCTCCTTAGCTTAGATGTCTTCTTTTTCAAATAAAGAAAGCAAGAGAACGAAGAAAAATTGATAATAGGAGTAAATTAGGAAGTTGCTTAAAATTGCTTGCTCTATATGAATCACAAAAGAAAAAATTTGGGTTCAGTGTCCCTTTAAGATCCTCACAACAAATATTAGACCTGTGTTGATTCATCCTATCTCTTACCTTTCTAGTTGTCTCACCCAAATAAATCCTCGAACAGGGACACTTTATTAGGTAGCTGACATAGGAAGAGTCACACGTGTAATGTTCCTTAATCCTAAACTTTTTCCCAGTTAGGGGATGAAGAAAATCTTTGCCCTTAATAACTGCACTGCAACTGGCACACCCCAAACATGGGAAAGTGCCTGTATTTTTTGATGTGATATAGGTTTGGCAGGGTACTTTTCTTGGGCCCACATCACTCTTGACTAACATCTCTTAAGTTAGGGACCCTTCTATAGGACGTCATAGGGAGGTCTTTAAAGGCCATAATGTCAGGATTGCAATCTCTTAAAAAAATCCAATGCTTATATACAATCCTGGAGATATCCTTGCTATATGGCTTATGTTGAGTAACACATACTATAGGTTGTGGAATTATTTAGAATTATTTAGAATTATTAATTAGTATTATCATAGGATTGATGTAAAGAAATTGTCTTTCAGTTTGATGCACTAGATTGTAATGTCCGCCAGGTGGCGCTATACTAATGTAAATTGTATGGTTGTATGAAGGGTTACGTTTTTCACTATAAAAGGTTCAGTGCACACCTGTTTAGCTTATGCATGATTAAGGGAATAGCTCCCGAAACATTGCATATGTTTGTACCTGAGACAAGAATAAACTTCTAAGATTTCTTCAGAAGTTTTGGTGCTGTGGATTTTTATACTTTGATATTTGAGAGGAAAAGCAGTATCCTCTGTTCCACTGGCAACAAATATCACAGGAAGAAGGTGCTGTTTGTGAATTGGTTGGTGCTATTCCCAATAATTATTAGAGAAACATTTAAAATATGGGACACACATATCAAAAAATTTCACCTTATCTCTTCCATGCACTAACCCTTCTAGGGCCCGATCTAATATGCAGCATCGCCCGCAAAAGCCGGCGACGACAAATTTTGCGCTGGTTTGGTATTAAATATACGGCGTAACATAGAAGTTATGCTCGTATATTTCTGCCTTCGGCCGTAGTTTTTTGGCCCATAGACAGGTATACCAAACCCGCGCAGTTTGGTATCCAATATACAGCGTAAGGACTTACGTCCATTTTCACCTCACCACAAAATGTAGGCGTGGTAAGCCTTACACTGAGTATTGGAGCCCCGTAACTCCCTAAACTGGCTGCAAAATAAAACCTAACACCTAACGCATGCTCAATGTCTATCTACCTGTCAACCGCAATCCCCCGCAGCAATCCCTAATAAAGTGTTTAACCACTAAACCGCCGCTCCCGGACCCCGCTGCCACCTACATTAAATGCCTAACCCCCTAATGTTATCCCCCTACACCGCCGCCACCTACATTAAAATTATTAACCCCTAATATAATCCCCCTACACCGCTGCCATCTATATTAAAATTATTACCCCCTAATGTGAGCCCCCTACCCCGCCGCCACCTATTTTAACTACATTACCCCCTAATCTAATCCCCCTACACCGCCGCCACCTATTTTAACTACATTACCCCCTAATCTAATCCCCCTACACCGCCGCCACCTATAATAAATGTATTACCCCTAAAATACTAAAATATCCCTACCCTAAACTAAATTACAAATAGCCCTGAAAAGTGCCTTTTGCGGGGCATTGCCCCAAAGTAACCAGTTCTATTACCAGCCCTTAAAAGGGCCTTTTGCGGGGCATTGCCCCAAACTAACCAGCTCTATTACCAGCCCTTAAAAGGGCCTTTTGCGGGGCATTGTCCAAAAGTAATCAGCTCTTTTACCTGTAATCTAATCCCCCTACACCGCCGCCACCTATATTAAATATATTAACCCCTAATCTGACCCCCCTACACCGCCGCCACCTATATTAACTATATTAACCCTAATTATATTAGGGTTAATATAGTTATTATAGTTATTATATTATATATATTATTAATATAGTTAATAATTAATATAGTTATTATATTATATATATTAACTATATTAACCCTATCTAACCCTAACACCCCTAACTTAATTATTATTGCAATAAATCTAAATAATATTAATATTATTAACTAAAATATTCCTATTTAAAACTAAATACTTACCTATAAAATAAACCTTAAGATAGCTACAATATAATTAATAATTTCATTGTAGCTGTTTTAGGGTTTATATTTATTTTACAGGTAACTTGGTATTTATTTTAACTAGGTACAATAGCTATTAAATAGTTAATAACTATTTAATAGCTACCTAGTTAAAATAATTACCAATTTACCTGTAAAATAAATCCTAACCTAAGTTACAAATACACCTACACTATCAATAAATTAATTAAATAAACTACAATTATCTAAACTAAAATATAATTAAATACACTAAACTAAATTACAAATAAAACAAAACACTAAATTGCAAAAAATAAAAAAAAGATTACAAGAATTTTAAGCTAATTACACCTAATCTAAGCCCCCTAATAAAATAACAAAGCCCCCCAAAATAAAAAAATGTCCCTGCTCTAAACTAAATTACAAAAAGTAATCAGCTCTATTACCAGCCCTTAAAAGGGCCTTTTGTGGGGCATTTTACCTGTGGAAAAAAAGAACAACCCCCCCATTACAACCCACCACCCACACACCCCTACTCTAAAACCCACCCTATCCCCCCTTAAAAAAACCTAAGTCTAACCCCCAAGTGCTCCTTACCTGTCCTGAAGACCGGCAGAGAAGGTCCTGTTCCAGGCGGAGAAGTCTTCTTCCAGGCGGCGACCTCTTCTTCTTCCAGGAACCAGCCGACGCGGAGTGGAGGAGTTGAAGATCGATGACCGCGGAGCTGAAGACCGTCCTCTCTGGAACTGAAGACCGGAGCCATGGAGCGTGGAGGATCCTCTTCATACGATCGCCACCGTACACTGAATCGGAATTCAAGGTACGCGATTAAAAATGGCGTCCCTTGAATTCCTATTGACTGATTTAAGCCTTCAAATTCAAATCAGCCAATCGGATGAAAGCTACTTTAATTCTATTGGCTGATTTGAATAGCCAATAGAATAAGAGCTACTGTAATTCTATTGGCTGATTAGAATAGCCAATATAATTACAGTAGCTCTTATTCTATTGGCTAATCAAATCAGCCAATAGAATTAAAGTAGCTCTCATCCGATTGGCTGATTTGAATTTGAAGGCTCAAATCAGCCAATAGGAATTCAAGGGACACCATTTTTAATTGCGTACCTTGAATTCCGATTTAGTATACAGCGGCGATCGTATGAAGAGGATCCTCCACGCTCCATGGCTCCGGTCTTCAGTTCCAGCATCGCCGATCTTCAGTTCCTGCATCGCCGGTCTTCAGTTCCAGAGAGGACGGTCTTCAGCTCCGCGGTCATCGGTCTTCAACTCCTTCGCTCCGCGCCGGCTGGTTCCTGGAAGAAGAAGAGGTCGCCGCCTGGAAGAAGACTTCTCCGCCTGGAACAGGACCTTCTCCGCCGGTCTTCAGGACAGGTAAGGAGAACTTGGAGGTTAGACAAAGGTTTTTTTAAGGGGGGATAGGGTGGGTTTTAGAGTAGGGGTGTGTGGGTGGTGGGTTGTAATGGGGGGGTTGTTCTTTTTTTCCACAGGTAAAAGAGCTGATTACTTTGGGGCAATGCCCCACAAAAGGCCCTTTAAGGGCTGGTAATAGAGCTGATTACTTTTTGTAATTTAGTTTAGGGTAGGGACATTTTTTTATTTTGGGGGACTTTGTTATTTTAGTAGGGGGCTTAGATTAGGTGTAATTAGCTTAAAATTCTTGTAATCTTTCTTTATTTTTTGTAATTTAGTGTTTGTTTTTTTTGTAATTTAGTTTAGTGTATTTAATTATATTTTAGTTTAGATAATTTTAGTTTATTTAATTAATTTATTGATAGTGTAGGTGTATTTGTAACTTAGGTTAGGATTTATTTTACAGGTAAATTGGTAATTATTTTAACTAGGTAGCTATTAAATAGTTATTAACTATTTAATAGCTATTGTACCTAGTTAAAATAAATACCAAGTTACCTGTAAAATAAATATAAACCCTAAAATAGCTACAATTTAATTATTAATTATATTGTAGCTATCTTAAGGTTTATTTTATAGGTAAGTATTTACTTTTAAATAGGAATATTTTAGTTAATAAGATTAATATTATTTAGATTTATTGCAATAATAATTAAGTTAGAGGTGTTAGGGTTAGATAGGGTTAATATAGTTAATATATATAATATAGTAACTATCGCCTAGATTTAGAGTTCTGTGTTAGCCGTCAAAACCAGCGTTAGGGGCTCCTAACGTTGGTTTTGGGCTACCGCTGGTATTTAGAGTTAGTCAGGAAAGGGTCTAATGCTCACTTTGCAGCCGCGACTTTTCCATACCGCAGATCCCCCTACGCCATTTGCGTATCCTATCTTTAGAGTCTTGGCTGAAGTGAGCATTAGAAATCTTACAACAAGACTCCAGCCGCAGACAAAAGCCAGGAGTTAAGAGCTTTCTGGGCTAACGCCAGTTCATAAAGCTCTTAACTACTATGCTCTAAAGTACACTAACACCCATAAACTACCTATGTACCCCTAAACTGAGGTCCCCCCATATTGCCGCCACTCTACTAAAAAAATTTAAACCCTAATCTGCCGACCGCACACTGCCGCAACCTACATTATCCCTATGTACCCGTAATCTGCTGACCCTAACACCGCCGACCCCTATATTATATTTATTAACCCCTAATCTGCTGCTCCCAACGTCGCCGCCACCTACCTACAATTATTAACCCCTAATCTGCCGACTGGACCTCACCGCTACTATAATAAAGTTATTAACCCCTAATCCGCCTCACTCCCACCTCAAAAACCCTATAATAAATAGTATTAACCCCTAATCTGCCCTCCCTAACATCACCGGCACCTAACTTCATGTATTAACCCCTAATCTGACGACCGGACCTCGCCGCTACTCTAATAAATGTATTAACCCCTAAAGCTAAGTCTAACCCTAACCCTAACACCCCCCTAAGTTAAATATAATTTTTATCTAACTGAATTAATAATTTCTTATTAAATAAATTATTCCTATTTAAAGCTAAATACTTACCTGTAAAATAAACCCTAATATAGCTACAATATAAATAATAATTATATTGTAGCTATTTTAGGATTAATATTTATTTTACAGGCAACTTTGTATTTATTTTAACCAGGTACAATAGCTATTAAATAGTTAATAACTATTTAATAGCTACCTAGTTAAAATAATTACAAAATTACCTGTAAAATAAATCCTAACCTAAGTTACAATTAAACCTAACACTACACTATTAATAAATTAATTAAATAAAATACCTACAATTATCTACAATTAAACCTAACACTACACTATCAATAAATTAATTACATACAAATACCTACAAATAAATACAATTAAATAAACTAACTAAAGTACAAAAAATAAAAAAGAACTGTTAAAAAATAAAAAAATAATTTACAAACATTATAAAAATATTACAACAATTTTAAGCTAATTACACCTACTCTAAGCCCCCTAATAAAATAACAAAGCCCCCCCAAAATAAAAAAAATGCCCTACCCTATTCTAAAATAAAAATTGAAAAGCTCTTTTACCTTACCAGCCCTTAAAAGGGCCTTTTGCGGGGCATGCCCCAAAGAATTCTGCTCCATTGCCTGTAAAAAAAAAACATACAATACCCCCCAACATTACAACCCACCACCCACATACCCCTAATCTAACCCAAACCCCCCTTAAATAAACCTAACACTAAGCCCCTGAAGATCTCCCTACCTTGTCTTCACCACGCCGGGTATCCCCGATCCGTCCAGAAGAGGGTCCGAAGTCTTCATCCAAGCCCAAGCGGGGGCTGAAGAGGTCCATCATCTGGCTGAAGTCTTGATCCAAGCGGGGGATGAAGAGGTCCATCATCCGGCTGAAGTCTTGATCCCAGTGGGGGCTGAAGAGGTCCATCATCCAGCTGAAGTCTTGATCCAAGCGGGGGGCTGAAAAGGTTCATCATCCGGCTGAAGTCTTCTATCAAGCGGCATCTTCAATCTTCTTTCTTCCGGCTCCATCTTCATCCCACCGACGCGGAACATCCATCCTGGCCGACGACTTCCCAACGAATGACGGTTCCTTTAAGGGACATCATCCAAGATGGCGTCCCTCGAATTCCGATTGGCTGATAGGATTCTATCACCCAATCGGAATTCAGATAGGAAAATTCTGATTGGCTGATGGAATCAGCCAATCAGATTCAAGTTCAATCCGAATGGCTGATTGGATCAGCCAATCATATTGAGCTCGCATTCTATTGGCTGTTCCTCTTCAGCCCCCGCTTGGATCAAGACTTCAGCCGGATGATGGACCTCTTCAGCCCCCGCTTGGGCTTGGATGAAGACTTCGGACCCTCTTCTGGACGGATCGGTGATACCCAGCGTGGTGAAGACAAGGTAGGGAGATCTTCAGGGGCTTAGTGTTAGGTTTATTTAAGGGGGTTTGGGTTAGATTAGGGGTATGTGGGTGGTGGGTTGTAATGTTGTAAAAGGGGGGGTATTGTATGTTTTTTTTACAGGCAAAAGAGCAGAATTCTTTGGGGCATGCCCCGCAAAAGGCCCTTTTAAGGGCTGGTAAGGTAAAAGAGCTTTTGAATTTATATTTTAGAATAGGGTAGGGCATTTTTTTATTTTGGGGGGCTTTGTTATTTTATTAGGGGGCTTAGAGTAGGTGTAATTAGCTTAAAATTGTTGTAATATTTTTATAAATACTGGGCCGAAACCGGTCAGACCTTTTTCACTTGTCTCTCTGCTGAGAGTTTTATGACCATGTTCTATCCTTTTTAACTTCCACAATAAAGGCTTGCTTTTTACCTATGGATTTGGAAATCAAGTGATTCTTTTCTATACCTGGACGTGCTTTGGATACTCATTTGTTTTTTATTTACTGTGGAGTACAGGGACTCCACTTCCGCCAGCACGCACGGGCCGACACGGATTACAGCTGACCCGGATGACTCAAGCTGATTGGAGAAGGTGTGCGCTATGGAGAGAGGCTGAGTAGTGTTATTTGGGTACGAAAGCTATACAACTGAGACTGACATCTAGGAATACAAAAGTTGTCAACAGCGGAACCCCAGCACTGTGAGTATGCTGTTTTAAGCTTGCAAGTGACTCTCTGTAAATTTCTGTTATGACCCAGCTCTAAGCCACGGAGATGTGGCGTTGTGCTTTGCTATAAGCCTGATTAACCCTAATATAATTAAGGTTAATATAGTTAATATAGGTGGCGGCGGTGTAAGGGGGTCAGATTAGGGGTTAATATATTTAATATAGGTGGCGGCGGTGTAGGGGGATTAGATTAGGGGTTAATATATTTAATATAGGTGGCGGCGGTGTAGGGGGATTAGATTAGGGGTTAATATATTTAATATAGGTGGCAGCGGTGTAGGGGGATTAGATTACAGGTAAAAGAGCTGATTACTTTGGGACAATGCCCTGCAAAAGTCTCTTTTAAGGGCTGGTAATAGAGCTGGTTACTTTGGGGCAATGCCCCGCAAAAGGCCCTTTTAAGGGCTGGTAATAGAGCTGGTTACTTTGGGGCAATGCCCCGCAAAAGGCCCTTTTCAGGGCTATTTGTAATTTAGTTTAGGGTCGGGACATTTTAGTATTTTAGGGGGTAATACATTTATTATAGGTGGCGGCGGTGTAGGGGGATTAGATTAGGGGTTAATCATTTTAATATACGTGGCGGCGGGGTAGGGGGAATAGATTAGGGGGTAATATAGTTAATATAGGTGGCTGTGGTGTAGGGGGATTAGATTAGGGGGTAATGTAGTTAAAATAGGTGGCTGCGGTGTAGGGGGCTCACATTAGGGGGTAATATAGTTAAAATAGGTGGCGGCGGTGTAGAGGGCTCACATTAGGGGGTAATATAGTTAAAATAGGTGGCGGCGGTGTAGGTGGATTCGATTAGGGGATAATGTAGTTAAAATAGGTGGCGGCGGGGTAGGGGGATCATATTAGGGGGTAATATAGTTAATGTAGCTGGCGGCGGGGTCCGGGACCGGCGGTTTAGTGGTTAATATATTTATTGTTAGGAGTGAGAGGGGGGATTGTGAATAGAGGGGTATACGTGTCGGGATGATTTTTGGGAGGCGTGTTAGACAGTTACGGGATATTTTATACTTTAGTCAGTTTTTGTAGGCGGCGGCAGTTTCTAAAGTGCCGTAAGTCACTGGTGACTCCAGAAATTTGTACTTACGCAGATTTCTGGACATTGCTAGTTTGTCTGACTTACAGCACTTTAGCAACTGCCGGCGTCATATATGAGATAGCCCGATGTGCGAGCTGAAACTACGAGCGTATATCGGACCGTGCCCCTGATCGATAATGTTTCCCCTCACTCCACCCACAAATACACACTACAACTAAATTTACAATAAATAGCCCAATACCATGCACTGAACTCCTACAGGAAGGGAAGCCCAAGCCATATTCAGAAATAATAGAGATATTAGGCCTAACATCACAAAACTGGTACACATACATTCAATTGTCCCACTTTCTCATGACATACCCTCAAAAAGCACAATTATCTTGCTCCCTAACTACCTTCGAAACCTTATGCTACCATCCTAACCCACAAAAAGGGCTCCTAGCACTTATATACAAACAAATCTCACGTATCTATGCTACCTCCCGACCTTCCTATGTACAAAAATGGGAAAGGGATATTGATCAACATTTACCCCACGCTGAATGGACTAAACAATTTTTGTCCCTGAGCAAAGCATCTTCCTCGATACATATCTTAGAAATAAACACCAAGTTCCTATGCAGATGGTACTATACACCAGCCCACTTACACAGCCGGTTTCCAAACCTTTCCCCACATTGTTGGAGAGGCTGCTGTATAGAAGGTACCCCTACACACATTTGGTGGTCTCGTCCAATTACGTAAACATTTTGGCTCTCTATTAAAACTGAGATTAAAAAGGTGTTATCCTTAAACCTCCCTTTTAATATCTAGACATTCCTATTCAATAAATTTCCCAACATTAAGTGTAAACTGAGATATACCCTACTAACCGTAATGACTAATTCTGCAAAAAGATTAAATACCCAAACAAAGGAAAACAAGTAATCTACCATCTGTATCTCAATGGAGGGATAATGTAACGTACGCAATCCAAATGGAAAAATATAATTTCACACACCACAAACATATAGCTAAGTATCATGCCATATGCTTCTTTTGGGAAGAATATACGAATAAATGATTCAAGACTCCTACCCCCTCACCAACCTCTTTTTCCCAACCATTATATTATACATACTAGAACTCTGACTTACTTTACTTACCGATACTCATATAAATCGCACCCACAAAACTTATACACATTGGACTGTGACCTCCGAGTCACAACATCTGCTAAAAGAAAATATAGAGGTATCTTGCAATGGAAAACTATATTGTGTCTCTGTACGATTGCTCTATTACTTTGCATGTAACTCATGATTTCTTATGATCATCTGCCTAATGTTTCTAATGGATATATTGTAGTGATCTTGAAACCTAATGAAAAGTTTATAAAAAAAAAAAAAAAAAAAGATATTAAGGCCCTGATATTCAAAGGTTGGAGAGAAATTGCAGTTCAAACTTTACAGTTGCTGAATATTCAAAAGAAAAAGTGAGGAGCTCTCCAGCACTGCAGGGTTTCTATCATTTTTATATATATGAAGGAGAGACAAGCCCAGTACAATACAGCACTGCATGATATGAGAGTTTTTTTACACTTACACTTTGTGCTTTGTATTTTAGATTACTTTAAACTTTAGATTAGGTCCTTTCAGTATTATTGCATTTAAGCTTTGCACTTTCTCATTTATATTTTAACTAGTCCTAAAGTCCGTGTACAAGGGCCATTTTTTGCAGTACAGCAGTCCCATCCCTTGCTCTCTCTCCCCTCTTTCTTTTGCTCTCTCTCCCCCTCTCTTTTGCTCTCACTCTCCTCTCTTTTGCTCTTTCTCTCCCCTCTTCTCTTTTGCTCTCTCCCCCCCCACTCTCTTTTGCTCTCTCACTCTCTCTCTCTCCCCTCTCTTGCTCTCTCTGTCCCCCTCTCTTTTGCTCTCTCTCCCCTCTCTTTTTCTCTCTCTGCCCTCTCTTTTGCTCTCTCTCCCCCCCTATTTTGCTCTCTCTCCCCTCTCTTTTGCTCTCTCTCCCCTCTCTTTTGCTCTCTCTACCCCCTCTTTTGCTCTCTCTCTCCCCCCTTTCTTTGGCTCTCTCTCCTCTTCTTTCGCAAGCTCTCTTTCTCACGGCCACGCCCACTCCCAACCGGCCATGCCCCCATCACGACGCTCCCATACAGCCACGCCCCCTCATCCCGGCAGCTCCTGCCTGATCACGCCCCATAATAGTGTTCCTGCCTGGCCACGGCCCCACCCCCCCATAGCCGCTTCCGCCCACCCTCTCTGCTGTCTGATCCTAACGGCCAGGTCTCTACTGTGCATGACAGCTTCGGACAAACATACCTATCCTTTTATATTATAGGATACATTTCGATTCAGCTCTAGCAGTGATTTTACAAATTCTGATTATGTTTTGAAAGTTTCTATGTTACTTTAACAAATAAGGATCATACTTAGTATATTTATGTGTAGCTTTTACAAATTACATTGCACCTTGAATTTACTGCATTACAAGCTAAAACTGACACCTTTATAAAGTGGTAGGGAAAGAGCTTGAGCAGGGGAGTTTACAGGGTATCTCTGAAGCTCTCTCACAAGTCTTGTGAAATGTTTTATCCGAGAGAGCTTCATTACTTTCTATGGAAGGTACCCCTCATCTCTCTGGGTTTTCCAGGTTCCTCCCCTTTTCTTAGCAATAGTCAATGAGTTCTGCCTCTGTGAAGTCAGCACTATAATCTCTCTCCAAACTAGAGAATGTTTGATTATCTGGCCCATAGGAGAAGTAAAGCAAAATCTGCCTCTCATATAATTTAATAATATTTCATCTGAATATAGAGGTTTTGAATATCAGGGCCTTAAAGAGCGATTGCTAAACACCATTTTTTAGTGTTGCGGTCATGATTTCTATTTTTCACATTTCCTGCAGATCTCGATATCTGTGCAAGATAACACCTATCTGTCTATTAAATACATATAGATAAGTAAATGTCTGACCCAACCACTACTAAGGGACTATAAAATAGTGCTGAATATAGGATATATAGTTTTAAAATCTAGTCCATATATTAATATATACTTCTAAAATATCACAGTGTATTATACATGTGCAAGATAATACAATTATTACAAATCATTTTGAATACACGCAAACATGTCAAAAAAATTGATGTGTTTATTTTGTTGCAGAAATAAAGAGCAAAACCCATGGCTGGGAGGATTGTGATCACCATAGCCATAGTGTATTGGCAATTTTTCCACTGTCTGCTTGGATCTGAGCTGAACTTTTCCTAATACTGAAATGTTGTTATGTCTTAGATTGTGATAACTTAAAACTTGGAAATCACAAATTGGGAGCCGAAAACTACTGATAAAAGTGAAAAAAAAGATTGAAATCAACCCCAGAGTGTACAATTTTAAGAGACTTTTAAATTTACTTCTATTATCAAATCTACTTTGTTCTCTTGGAATCCTTTGTTTAAAATCATACCTAGGTAGGCTCTGGAATAGCAATCTATCACTTCCCTGCCCTAACATTGTGGTTAATTCACCCTGTTGTGCCTCTGACCAGTGCCTGTATCCAAGTTTGTTCTGGTGAATCTTCTGACTCCTATATCCAGTTTGTCTCCTGACCTTTCAATTGAATCTCCCCTGTGTCAGGCAAAGGATCAGACAGTTTCTCTGGTATACTGAGCTTGACTTGTTTTCTCACTACTCTTCTGGATTCTCATTCTGTTTGGTGACTTATCGGACTGATCTCTGGTATCTGATCCTTGGTTTTGTCTTCAAACTATTCTCTTGTTACCTGCTTGTCAAAGCTACCAATGTAACCAGAATCACTACTTTCTTCAGCAGTACCCTGCTCCAGTACCAAATGCCTGCAGAGGGCATCTGCCAAGCACCAGTATTTTGCTTCAGTACCCAAGCTCTGCAGACTAATTCTGACACCTCTACACATGAGGCCCAGGCCCCGGAACCCACTCTGCCGAGCGTGACACAATGCACTACTGGGAGATAGCTGGTGATTGGTGGTTACACACAAATACTTGTTGTGCTTATCTCACCAGATGTATTCAGCTACGTCTCTCTAGTGCATTGCTACTTTGGCTCTGACTATGTATTTAACCAATTAAAATGTGTTGTCTGATGGACTAGAATATCAGTACTACATTGTTTCTATACAAAGTATTGATGGAGTTATAAAGTGGTCTAGAAAACTGCAAGATAACATATTTTAATGGACTAAAATGACTTTAGATTTTAAGACCATGTTAGCTGAAGTAACTTGTACAACGTTTATGAATAATTATAAATGAGGAGAGCGACAACAGGCTGAATTTTTTTTATTTTTTTATTTATTATGTTTTCAATTTTACAAGGTATATCAGGCAATTATTGTACATAATACATTCCTAGACCTATGCCTAATTACACTGTTCTGTAATAAATTAAAACATTATAAACTAATAACCAAATTAGTGCTACACAATTAACTCGTACCACTTATAAACATTGTCACCTTAAAGTCCATGACAATCTGTCTCTCCTAATCCTATCAGACTCTTCATCAAAAACTTTTTCAGGTCTCCCCAGATCCCCGGGCCAGGAAATGAGCAACCCCCACCCCTATTAATGAGCATTGCACCAGTGGGGCTCGTGTGTTTGTGGTTATATTTTAAGATGGAGTGTGTATATTTTCCCATAAAAATTTAGCATCTAAAAAGAAGGGTAGTCTGTTCCGTTTTAAAAAACCATACTCCTCTAGGTCAATGAGTTCGGTCGTTCTTTCAATCCACATATCTTTTGTCGGAGATGTTTTCCATGCCCTGGCAATCAATGACTGAGCTCCATTGAGCCCTATCTGTACTAAAAGGGATCTCAACTTACATGAAATATGGGGAGTATCATTTAGTAGTGTAATTCTAGGGTTAAGCAAAAAAATATCCCCCGCTATTCTCTGCAGGTGGGTTTCTATCTCTTTCCACAAGTTCTTTATTAAAGGGCAATCCCACCACATATGTATTAGGCTACTTTGTTCTCCACATCCCCTCCAGCACAGTCGCGATGAGTCAGGATATATTGTGTTCAGTCTAGTCGGTGTTAGGTAACAGCGTGATAAGATTTTGTAGTTTAATTCAAGTATTTGTGGTGAAGTGGAGGATTTTTTCGTTCTTTGGAAAATATTGCACCAGGCCTCGTTATCTATGTTAGTATGTAGTTCAAGTGCCCTTTTTGATGTATAATTTGGTAAGTTTTTATTTTGAGGTTCTATTAAAAGTCGACGGGAAACAGATAGGGGACTCTGGATTGCTGTCTCCCTCTCACATAGTATCTCAAAGGGAGTCATAGGGCGGAGGAATTCTTTCCTATGTGGAGATGTTTGTAAAAAGTGCTGGAGTTGTGCATATTTAAGCCAGTGTGAGAATCTTCTGTCGGCTATTGTCTCCAGTCTGTTTCTATCCTTTAATTTCCCTTCCTCTAAAAATCTACACAGTGGAATAGTATAACCCCACTCCGTGAGTCTTCTGAATCCTTTGTCCCAACCCCCTACCATTTCAGTGTTAAGGACTACCGGGAATAATGGAGATCTAATTGATGAAATGTGGGGATATGCAAACTTTATGCTTTCCCATTCTTTAAAAAATGTTTGTGTATATCTAGATGCCCGCACTGTGGTGGCCTCAGGTCTGGAGAAACCCAACATAACGCTCGAACAAACGTAACTTGTAGGATGTAAGAGTCTATAGACACCCAAGATTTGTGAGTCGTCGAACCGTGCCAGTCCAGTATTCTCTGGAGAGTCACTGTGCGGTAGTATTCCTCAAACTTAGGTAACCCTATACCTCCCATGACCGTGGATCTATAAAGAGTGTTCCTGTTCACCCTAGGTCTACTCTTGCCCCATACATAAGAGTTCAGTTGACTTTGTAAAGATATTAAAAACCAATTGGGAAGACGGATTGGCAGGGCCTGTAGGATATATAGAATTTTGGGTAATATTGTCATCTTAATAGAATGTACCCTATCCCACCACGAGAGTGGCTTAGTTGCCCAGGTATTAAGGTAATTAAATATGGTGTGGAGCAGTGGCTCATAGTTTTTCTTAAAATGGGTGGAATACTGTGAGGAGAGATGGATACCCAGATACTTAATTGAATCTGTCTGTAGGCATAATGGGCACACCGATGAGAGACTGCGAAACTCAGGCACACTGAGTGATATGTTCAGGACTTCTGATTTAGTCTGGTTTACTAAAATGTTTGAAAATATACCAAAGCTGTCAATCTCACGTAATATAGCTGGAATGGTTCTAGTAGGGGAAGATACTGAAAAAGAGGACGTCGTCAGCATACATGGCTATTTTAAATTTGTTGGGACCTATTGAAATGCCATGTATCTCATGGTTGGGATGTGTGCGGCAAATACCTCCATCGTCAGTATAAAAAGAATGGGCGAAAGAGGGCATCCCTGTCGCGTGCCGTTTTGAATAAGAAAAGGGTCTAAGAGCATGCCATTCACTCTCACTCTAGCGCTGGGATGTGTACAGGGAGTGCAGAATTATTAGGCAAGTTGTATTTTTGAGGATTAATTTTATTATTGAACAACAACCATGTTCTCAATGAACCCAAAAAACTCATTAATATCAAAGCTGAATAGTTTTGGAAGTAGTTTTTAGTTTGTTTTTAGTTATAGCTATTTTAGGGGGATATCTGTGTGTGCAGGTGACTATTACTGTGCATAATTATTAGGCAACTTAACAAAAAACAAATATATACCCATTTCAATTATTTATTTTTACCAGTGAAACCAATATAACATCTCAACATTCACAAATATACATTTCTGACATTCAAAAACAAAACAAAAACAAATCAGTGACCAATATAGCCACCTTTCTTTGCAAGGACACTCAAAAGCCTGCCATCCATGGATTCTGTCAGTGTTTTGATCTGTTCACCATCAACATTGCGTGCAGCAGCAACCACAGCCTCCCAGACACTGTTCAGAGAGGTGTACTGTTTTCCCTCCTTGTAAATCTCACATTTGATGATGGACCACGGGTTCTCAATGGGGTTCAGATCAGGTGAACAAGGAGGCATTGTCATTAGATTTTCTTCTTTTATACCCTTTCTTGCCAGCCACGCTGTGGAGTACTTGGACGCGTGTGATGGAGCATTGTCCTGCATGAAAATCATGTTTTTCTTGAAGGATGCAGACTTCTTCCTGTACCACTGCTTGAAGAAGGTGTCTTCCAGAAACTGGCAGTAGGACTGGGAGTTGAGCTTGACTCCATCCTCAACCCGAAAAGGCCCCACAAGCTCATCTTTGATGATACCAGCCCAAACCAGTACTCCACCTCCACCTTGTTGGCGTCTGAGTCGGACTGGAGCTCTCTGCCCTTTACCAATCCAGCCACGGGCCCATCCATCTGGCCCATCAAGACTCACTCTCATTTCATCAGTCCATAAAACCTTAGAAAAATCAGTCTTGAGATATTTCTTGGCCCAGTCTTGACGTTTCAGCTTGTGTGTCTTGTTCAGTGGTGGTCGTCTTTCAGCCTTTCTTACCTTGGCCATGTCTCTGAGTATTGCACACCTTGTGCTTTTGGGCACTCCAGTGATGTTGCAGCTCTGAAATATGGCCAAACTGGTGGCAAGTGGCATCTTGGCAGCTGCACGCTTAACTTTTCTCAGTTCATGAGCAGTTATTTTGCGCCTTGGTTTTTCCACACGCTTCTTGCGACCCTGTTGACTATTTTGAATGAAACGCTTGTGTCAGCCGCTCAGGAATCAATCCGGGATGTAACCCAACTGCTAGCGTGAATTGAAAGCACACGCTAGCACACTGAGAAATATCCAGGACGTGACCCACTCAGGAAGCAGATTAGAAGATAACAAAAATGAATATTGTTCCAGAATGCAGGAAAGCCACAAAGGATAAAACGTCCCTTTAAGTAGTTCAAAGAACAAAAAGGAAATGCTCTTACTTGAAGCTTCTGAAAAAGGTCCTCTTTAGCAGGCTTGTAAAACAAAGGAAAAGTTCTCTTTTGCAGCTTGTAAAAGTATAATGTCCCTTTAAGCAGGTTTATAACAAACAGAAAGGCAAAGTTCTCTTTTGCAGCTTGTAAAAGTAAATGTCCCTTTTAAGCAGGTGTATAACAAACAGAATAGGTTTAAAGGTAAAGGCCAAAGCAAGGTCAGGCAGGCAGAAGTCGGCATCCAAATATCAGCAAAAGGTATTGGCAAAAGACAGGGTCAGGCAAGCAGAAGTCGGCATCAAAGTATCAGCAAAAGGGTAATAGCTACAGGCAAGGTCAGGCAGGCAGAAGTCAATGTCCAAATATCAGCAAGTAGGGATTAGGCAAGAGGCTTGGTCAGGCAGGCAGAAGTCGGTACACAGAAGAACAAAACTGATATGGTACTCACAATCCAGGGAAACAACAAACGGGCCCAGATTCAGATCTCCCGCCGAGATTTAAAGGGCAGAGCGTAACCGTCATCAGAGGGGTGTGAGAGAAAGCGTCATGTTGCTAAGCAACAAGACGTCAGAGACACAGAGGAGTTCCGGGAGCCGCGGCGACACGGCGATGAACGGAAGCGCTCATGACAGCACCCCCTCCTCAAGGACCCCTCCGGGGGACAGGACCAGGTCTATCAGGATGAGTCTTGTGGAAGGACTTGACCAATATAGGAGCATTTACTTGATGAGCAGGTTCCCAAGAACGTTCCGTGACTGGATAACCCTTCCAATGAATGAGATAATACAATTTCTTGCCCCGCAATTTGGAATCTAGAATATGGCTGATCTCAAACTCAGGATGTCCATGCACCAATAACGGTGGAGGTTTAGAAAAAGGCTTAGAATACCTGTTAAACATCACAGGTTTTAAAAGAGAAACATGAAATACTGGATGGACTTTGAGAGACTTGGGTAAAGCTACCCGATAAGCAGTGGAACATACCTGACCCAGTATTCGGAAAGGACCCACATATCGTGGTCCCAATTTGTTAGAAGGTTGTTTCAGGCGAAGAAATCGAGAGGAAATCCAAACTTTATCACCAGGGCGATATTTGGGAGCCTTTTTCCGTCGAAGATCCGAAAAGAACTTGTAACGTCTAGAAGTTACAGAAAGTATACGATGTATCTTCTGCCAATGTCGAGTTAATCTTCGGGCTGTAAGATCAGAAGCAGGATTCACTGTGGAGGAAGTATGCAAAGGGAATGTCCTAGGCTGATATCCGTAAGCTGCATGAAAAGGAGAAGTCTGAAGGGAGGAATTGTACCGGGCATTATGGGCCAATTCAGCCAAAGGAAGGTAAGAAGTCCAGTTTGAATGATAATGATCCACATAATGTCTAAGATATGTTTCAAGACACTGGTTTACTCTTTCAGTCTGACCATTCGATTGTGGGTGGTGAGAAGTAGAGAGAGATATAGTAGTACCAAAATGTTTACAAAGTGACCTCCAAAATCGAGAAACGAATTGTACCCCTCTATCTGAAACAATATCTAGAGGAAATCCATGGATTCTTACAATATGTAGAATAAAAAGTTCAGAGAGTCTTTTGGCAGATGGTAATCCTGGCAAGGGTACAAAATGAGCCGTCTTAGTGAACCTGTCGACCACCACCCAGATAGTATTGTTCCCAGTGGACAAGGGAAGATCGGTAATAAAGTCCATGGATACATGAGTCCAAGGCTGGTGAGGTATAGGCAATGGTTGGAGTAATCCTGAAGGAAGTTGGCGTGGAGTTTTGTTCATGGCACATTGTGTGCATACTGAGACGTAATCCTTCACATCTTGAGAGAGTGTAGGCCACCAGACATGTTGTTTGAGGTTTCGAGTGGTAATACTGATGCCAGGATGTCCAGAAAGGGGACTATCATGAGCCCAAAATAAAATCTTGGAACGAAGGCGTTCAGGAACAAAGAGTAAACCATTGGGAGGTTTACAGGACAAAGGAAGATGCTCTTGAGCGGACTGTAATTCTTGTAACCAAGAAGTTGTTAACTGGGCAATGACTTCATGAGGTTGGAGAATGGTACCAGACTCAGGAACTGGGGTATCTTGAAATTGTCTGGAAAGTGCGTCTGCTTTAATATTTTTTGATCCAGGTATGTAAGACAAATTATAGTGAAACCGAGAGAAGAATAAGGACCAGCGTGCTTGCCTGGAATTTAGTCGTTTGGCTGTTTGGAGATACAGAAGGTTCTTATGATCAGTAAGTATAGTAAATGGCAAAGAAGTACCTTCCAGCCAATGTCTCCATTCATCCAATGCCATCTTGATGGCAAGCAACTCTTTATTCCCTACGTCATAGTTAAATTCGGAAGGAGTGAATTTTTTAGAGAAAAAAGCAACAGGATGAATCCTTCCAGTCTCTGGTATTCTTTGAGACAGAACCGCTCCAGCAGCAACAGAGGAAGCATCCACCTCCAGAATAAATTGAAACTCAGGATTTGGATGACGAAGGATAGGAGCTGAGGAAAAAGCTTCTTTGAGAGATTCAAAAGCTTCTATAGCCTCAGACGGCCATACTTTACAGTTTTGTCCTTTTCTTGTGAGAGAAGTAAGAGGAGAAGTAATAGTAGCAAAATTCTTGATGAACTTTCTGTAATAATTGGCGAAGCCTAGGAAACGTTGTAAAGCCTTCAAAGAATCAGGTCTAGGCCAATCCAAAATGGCAGAAAGTTTAGTAGGGTCCATTTCGAATCCAGATGCCGATATTACATAACCCAGAAAGGGTATGGATTTTTGATGGAAAGAACATTTCTCCAGTTTAGCAAACAGATGGAATTCTCTTAGACGTTGAAGTACTTTCTTGACGTGGTGCACATGATCTTGGTGGTTCTGAGAAAAAATTAAGATGTCGTCCAGATATATGATAACAAAAATATTCAAAAAATCACGAAAGATCTCATTTACAAAATGCTGGAAAACCGCCGGAGCATTGCATAGCCCGAAGGGCATGACCAGATATTCATAATGCCCAAATCGAGTGTTAAAGGCAGTCTTCCACTCATCTCCTTTGCGTATACGGATCAAGTTGTATGCACCACGTAGGTCGAGTTTGGTGAAAATGGTGGCTCCCTGAAGATAAGTAAAAAGTTCAGGAATAAGGGGCAGAGGATAACTGTTCTTGATGGTAATCTGATTCAATCCACGATAATCAATACAGGGTCTTAATCCGCCATCCTTTTTTCCCACAAAAAAGAAACCAGCCCCTACAGGGGAAGAGGAGGGTCGAATAAATCCTCTAGCCAGATTGTCTTTTATATATTCTTCCAGAGCCATGTTTTCTGGTTTAGAAAGTGGATATGTCCTGCCTCGAGGATAGGCAGCCCCAGGAAGGAGGTCAATGGGACAATCAAAAGGGCGATGAGGAGGAAGACGTTCCGCTTCTTTTTTGGAGAAGACATCCACAAAGTCATGGTAATGCATAGGTAAGGATTCCGGAGTTTCAACTGTGAGAGCAATAGTGAGTGGTAACTTAGTAATCTTTTGAAGACATTTAGTCTGGCATGTAGATCCCCAGGAAGTGAGTTCACCGAAAGTCCAAGAAAAAATGGGATTGTGAATCTGGAGCCAGGGTAGTCCCAAGATAATGGGAAATTGCGGAGTGGGAATGACATCGAAACAAATTGTCTCAGAATGAAGTATTCCTACGGTGAGGATTAAGGGTTGAGTAGAAAACTGAATGTATCCAGAACCCAAAGGATCTCCACTGACCGTAGAGACTGAAATGGAATACTCCTTCTTTAGTAAGGGTATAGAATGAGTAGAAACAAATGTAGAGTCAATGAACACACCTCCAGCACCAGAATCAATTAGAGCTTGGGTATAGATCTTCTTATGTCCAATTAGAAGAGTTACTGGAACAAAGAGTTTCTTGTATAGGGAATGACCACTATTTTGGCTTAACTCAGTTCCCTGGACTAGAGTTAAGCCCTGGCTTTTACTGGCCTAGTAGGACAATCCCTTAATAAATGTCCTTTAAGGCCACAGTACAGACATAAGCCAAGAGTCCGTCTTCTTAAGCGTTCAGTCTCAGTTAATTTTATACTTCCTACTTCCATGGGTTCAGCCTGATCAGTAGTAGGAGAGGCTGGAGTGACTGGATTAGAAAAACGAGGAGCTAAACGAAAAGGAGTTCGAGTGGAAGTCCTCTGTGTTCTATCCTTTTCTTGTTGGCGTTCACGAAACCTGGCGTCGAGACTGATACAGAGATTTATTAAGGCTTCTAAGGACTCTGGAAGTTCACGATACACCAATTCATCCTTGAGACGCTCAGAAAGTCCTTTACGGAAAGCGGCTCTGAGTGCTCCCTGATTCCAAGTGGTTTCAGAAGCAAGGGTGCGGAACTCAATTGCATATTGAGAGACTGGTTGATTTCCTTGACGTAAATCCAGGAGAGTTGCTTCAGCAGCGGATGACCTTCCAGGTTTATCGAATACGTTTGAGAATGTAGATAGAAATGTATCAACATCCAACAGTATAGGATCATTCTTTTCTAGCAAAGGTGACACCCAAGCCAAGGCTTTTCCTTTCATTAAGGAAATAAGAAACGTGATTCTAGAAGAGGCAGTAGCAAAGAGAGTAGGGCTATTTCGGAAATGAAGACGGCATTGATTCAAAAAGCCTCTACATTCTTCAGGATTCCCATCATATTTATCCGGAAGAGGAATCCTGGGACTTAGTTGTACCTGAGACTGATTGTTAGGAATCGGAGGAGGTAATGCCTCAATCGGATTTGGATTGGGATTAGGATTGGGAGGTGCGGTAGCAACCAAATTTTGTAATAGAGCAGTAATTTGATCAAGTTTAGTGTCCAGAGACTGCAAGTGAGTGGCATGAGAACCCAAGAGCTGTCCCTGGTGAGCCACGGCCATAGATAATTCAGTGGGGTCCATTTTTATGGCCCATTTGTAATGTCAGCCGCTCAGGAATCAATCCGGGATGTAACCCAACTGCTAGCGTGAATTGAAAGCACACGCTAGCACACTGAGAAATATCCAGGACGTGACCCACTCAGGAAGCAGATTAGAAGATAACAAAAATGAATATTGTTCCAGAATGCAGGAAAGCCACAAAGGATAAAACGTCCCTTTAAGTAGTTCAAAGAACAAAAAGGAAATGCTCTTACTTGAAGCTTCTGAAAAAGGTCCTCTTTAGCAGGCTTGTAAAACAAAGGAAAAGTTCTCTTTTGCAGCCTGTAAAAGTATAATGTCCCTTTAAGCAGGTTTATAACAAACAGAAAGGCAAAGTTCTCTTTTGCAGCTTGTAAAAGTAAATGTCCCTTTTAAGCAGGTGTATAACAAACAGAATAGGTTTAAAGGTAAAGGCCAAAGCAAGGTCAGGCAGGCAGAAGTCGGCATCCAAATATCAGCAAAAGGTATTGGCAAAAGACAGGGTCAGGCAAGCAGAAGTCGGCATCAAAGTATCAGCAAAAGGGTAATAGCTACAGGCAAGGTCAGGCAGGCAGAAGTCAATGTCCAAATATCAGCAAGTAGGGATTAGGCAAGAGGCTTGGTCAGGCAGGCAGAAGTCGGTACACAGAAGAACAAAACTGATATGGTACTCACAATCCAGGGAAACAACAAACGGGCCCAGATTCAGATCTCCCGCCGAGATTTAAAGGGCAGAGCGTAACCGTCATCAGAGGGGTGTGAGAGAAAGCGTCATGTTGCTAAGCAACATGACGTCAGAGACACAGAGGAGTTCCGGGAGCCGCGGTGACACGGCGATGAACGGAAGCGCTCATGACAGCTTGATTGTTCGATGATCACGCTTCAGAAGCTTTGCAATTTTAAGAGTGCTGCATCCCTCTGCAAGATATCTCACTATTTTTGACTTTTCTGAGCCTGTCAAGTCCTTCTTTTGACCCATTTTGCCAAAGGAAAGGACGTTGCCTAATAATTATGCACACCTGATATAGGGTGTTGATGTCATTAGACCACACCCCTTCTCATTACAGAGATGCACATCACCTAATATGCTTAATTGGTAGTAGGCTTTCGAGCCTATACAGCTTGGAGTAAGACAACATGCATAAAGAGGATGATGTGGTCAAAATACTAATTTGCCTAATAATTCTGCACTCCCTGTATAAAGGCTACATACTCTACTTATCATTTTGGTTCCGAATCCGAATATCTCTAATGTTTTTTTTAGAAAATGCCAATTTGTTCTGTCGAACACTTTTTCAGCGTCGGTCTTCATTAGAACAGCTGGTATGTTATGGAATTTTGCATATGTCGATAGCGTCAGGGCTCTTATTGATGCGACACGATGTAAAGTCTACTTGGTCCGTGTGTTTAATGTCGTTTAACACTGTGTTAATATGGTTGGCTATGATTTTGCTGAAAATCTTTATATCCGAATTGAGTAAAGATATAGGTCTGTAGCTACCTGGTTGATCTTGTGGTTTATCAGACTTCAGTATAACTGAAATGTGTGCGGACAACATCTCAGGCGAAAACTCTAAGTTGTTATTATCTAGGGCCTGGAATAAGGTCAGGAGGTGAGGAGCCAAAAGATGCTTAAAAGATTTGTAATGTATATATATATATATATATATATATATATATCTACCAGAGGGGAGATGAGAGATAACAATCAGGATTTCTTTTAAAGTGATTGACTTATCAAGGTCATTCATTTGAGTTTGTGTGGAGTTTAAATTGGCTGCCTGAATATACTGTTGCATTTCCTCACTATGAACCTGGGAATCTGCTTGTTTTAAATTGTAAAGGTGTGCGTAGAAGTCCTTAAAACTGTCTGCAATTTCCTTGCTATCATGTGTATCTGTACCATTCTGTTTTTGTAATTTGTGTATATGAGTCTGGCTGGTTCTAGCCTTTGCTAGTAGTGACCCTGCTCTGTTTCCTTCAAAGAAGAAGGTTTTCCTTAACTTTAAGGCTGTCCTCTGTGCCTCCCTCGTGAGTATATTGTTAAGGTCTGTCCTTGTCCCAGTGATTAAAAGTAAGAGGTTTGTGTCCTTTGGATGTTATTTATGTTCTAGCTCCAATTTATGTAATTTGGCAAGCAGAGATTCTACCGCCAAATTGTGTGTTTTCTTGAGATGTGCTGTATGCTTGATGCATTCACCTCTCAGATCTACTTTGTGTGCCTCCCATAAACTAAGTGGCGATGTATCGGAGCTAGTGTTGAACTTAAAGTATTCAGTAATTGATGTAGTCAGGGATTGATAGGTTGGCGGGTGACGAAGGAGATATTCATCCAATCTCCATATAAATGGGTTGATTGGGGCATCTGGCCTCTTTAAGGAGATGGAGACTACAGAAGGATCAGTCCATGTCGGCTCTATGTCAGAGTCCAAAATAAGGGATAGACTCGATTGGTCTATGTATAAATAATCTAGCCGTGAGTACGATGCCTATGGGTGCGAATAAAAAGTATAGTTCCTTTGTTGGGGGTGTTGTATCCTCCAAATGTCTATTAAGCCTAACTGCCTAAACATTTAAATACTAGATCCGGAGGTCTATGAGCTGTGTTTGTGTTTGGAGAGGTTGTGTCCAGTCTGGGGTCCATAGTTACATTTAGGTCACCGCCTAGAATCAATATGCCTTTCTTATTTTATAAAACTAAAGAAAGTAGTCATCTGAAGAAGGAAGTCCTGTTAGAATTGAGCACATGTACATTAACCAGAGTCACAGGTCTATTAAACAACAGGCCTATCACTATAAGTATTCTGCCCTCCTTGTCCCCTATAGATTTAATTAGCTGGAAAGGTGTGTTGTGATGTATCAGAATACCTACTCCGTTTCTCTTTTTGTCGTGAGAGTTAAAGTATCCTGTCGGGAAATCTCTAGAGGAAAATTTGGGTTCTGTTTTTTTAGGGAAGTGTGTTTCCTGTATAACTATAACAGAACTTTTTTGTCTTGCAAACCATTGCAATGCGATGGATCTCTTGGAGGGGGAATTGAGCCCTTTAGTGTTCTGGGATATTACACAAGGTTTTATGCATTGTCACTAAGTGAGTGTTTGTATGTAGTCCCCGCTTACCTTGATGTATAGATCGACTTTCTGGAGACAACTGTAACCCCCCCCCCCCGACCCAGGAGACCAGGAGAGACCAGGAGAGATTGTAGAGCTGTTTTTGTGGATGAATCAACAAGAGCACATCAACATAAATTAACTTTATAACAATTATAACAATTAACTTAACAATCAGTTTATTACTAAGCAACCGTATTAATTTAGGCCCTATCAAGGCCACTTTCATTTAACTAAGGGTGGGAGGAAGCAGCAATCTGTCTGCTGCTGCTGTTCCTGCTAACTTGTTATAGTAATGTCCAGAGGTCATTGTATTATTACTGCATTTCTGACTAAGTATCTGCTTGGGAGGATAAACAATCTCAGTACCAACTAGAGAACCATATGAACCTTTTTAACCAAACTCTTGCCTACTATTAAGGCGGAGACTGGGTATAGTCGAGGGAATTGCTAGGCTACCCTTGTGGGTGTCTCAAGGCAGGAGGTTTAGGTTTCTTCTGGACTGTTGTCCATTTCTGTCTTTGTGCTTTCGGTGGTTGGAGTTGTACCAAATCTTCATCTTGATCTTTACCTATCCCTGTGGGGATCTTTGGTTTAGGGATATTTAGTTGTGTACAAAATGTATCCAGGTCTTCCAAGTCCCTATAGGTGGCTTCCTTGTTGTCTTTTAATGCTCTCAGGGAGAAGGGAAAACCCCAGCGGTACAGTATTCCCATACCTCTCAGATGTGTTGTCAAGAATCCCACTTCTCGACGTTTCGTCAATGTAAGGGGACTTAAGTCTGTGTATATTTGGAGGTAGGTGTCTAAATATTGAACTGGTTACTTTTTCCTTGCCGCTGTTAAGATGCTCTCTTTATCTTGGAAATAATGGCATTTCAGAATGAGATCTCTAGGTGGCACAGAGGGTTGTGGTTTCGGCCTCAAAGCCCTGTGGGTCCTGTCTAACCTGCGTTCAGCAGAAAGCGGAATAAATTCTGTAGGTATTGTTGCAGAGTCGCAGACGTGATAGTTTCAGGAATACCCCTAATTCTTAAGTTTTGTCTGCGGCCTCTGTTATCCAGATCCTCGATCTGATTTTGTAGCTGGATTATCTCCATTGTTTGATGTTGTAATTGTGATGTTTTTAAGTTTGTGGTTTCTTAGATTTCCTCGGTTTAATCTTCAAGCTGTACCACTCTATTACCTAGTTCTGTAATGTCTTTTTTGACATCAGCCAGATCATCCCTAATCAGCTGGCTAACTTGCTGCATAAAGGTTGAGAAATCCTCTTTGAAGGGTAATGTCTTCAAGTCTGCCCTAGTCAGTGGGAATTCCTCTTCTTGAGGATTATCTTCCGAATAGACCCTCTCCTGTTCCATATCTGAAGTAGGTGAGTTTGGTGATGATACATTAGGAGCCACTACAGTTTTAAAAAAGGTGTTCATTTTGGTATTTGTAGTGTTTGTTGTCTTTTGGGTTTTGTCAGGTTTCTGATGTCTTCTGGAGGCCATACTTGACAAAGAATATAGGATGGACTTGCTCACCAGGGACTGACCAGTAAAGACAATGTCCTTATGTTAAAGTAGCTATAAACAAATCAATCTAGGAACTCTTTAGCTTCCAGTATTATTTGTAAGTAAACGCTGCAAACCCAAGGATATAGTTCCTATGTATATAAAAAGCTCCTATTCCTTTTCCTGAAAGGCTGCAGTATTATGTCTATTAATATGCAACAGACTCTTTGTTGTGTGATATATGTAGTTGCAGTCTTTCTTAAGTCACATTGCCAGTCTTTTGGGTTATATATTTACTGTAGCAGCCCCCTGTCTGCTTTTGTTAATCTCCAATGGGCTTATTAATGTGTGCACATTTCACTCTCCTTTCGAGTATCTCCTCCAATTTCCCCCTCACATAGCTCTTGTGTAAAATTTTGTCGTGGGCCCACCACTCTCACCCTCCTTTACCTCTGCAGCAGTGAATATTGTCCTTAATAGCCGGTAAACCACCTGCCTTCATTTCTTTTGCTCCGGTGGGTTTTTTGAATCCAGTAAAGGTGCTTGGATGAATACGGACCTATTCCTCTTATGTGCCGCTCCTCTCTGCAACTGCGTATGTCGGCGCGAGTCGCCGTGATGAAATCACTAGGCCTCAGCAGAACCGGAGTAGGGAAGATGTCTGCACCTCCGGCGGTTATACGGAGCCCCACACACGTTGATGATGTGCCTCAGGGAATCAGAGGGTGTTTGCAGCGCAGTATCTTGCGGTTTTAGCCCTCTAGACTGTCATTAGTTTACGCAGCAGGAATCAGCTAGTCGGAGCACTAATCTTTTGCGGCCATGCTGGTCCGTGGCTGGCTCCGCCCCCCAACAGGCTGAATTTTGATAGCTAGCCTACTCTTCCAAAAGCCAGACAAGTTAATGTGATTGTTAATTTTTTTTTACAAATAGACTAGATGAGTAATATGCTATTCAACAAGATGTAGACCCTGTTGATGATGGCAAGTAAAAGACAAAGACTCCAGGAATGGTAAGTTGAATGGGCGTATTATTATTTTGTAAGTATGAGATTTAAATAATGTAATTTAGAGTGGATAGGTGCTAAGTTAGGTTATAGATGATGGTAAAGGGATCAGATAAGTGTCACTCAGGAATGGCTGCATTTATTGGGTAATTATTGGGTAATTATTTGAGTATAAACAATTCAATGTTTGCTTCAAAAGCATTTACAAGTAGTTTTTAATATTTTAATTATATGAAAATATTTCACATTTTGTACTGTTTTCTATAATGATTGTTTGCTAAGTTCTTTCTTTTCAGATAAGAAACCTTTTTTTTCTGCTGAGAAAAAAAATGTTTAACTGATGAAGGAGTTAAATAAATATTCTATATTTGGCACAATAATGTAAGTGGTGCTGTGCTATCATTGACTGAATACACCATTAGCAGTGAATAGTGTACATTGTATGCTAGAGTTTCTCCAGAGAATGGTATTTTTGTTTATATTGTTTCAGGAATATAAATAGAAAACTGGAACAATGTTTGTATACAACAATTTTATGCCTTTTTTCCAGCAGAGTTAACAAGTCAAATGTTTTCTGAGTCCTTTGTTCCAATTAGCAAGAATGTGTCAAAGAGGGCCCCTGCCCCATCTGTTTCCTTCAAATTTATACCTAATGGATCCACAGGCCAGTAAGTTATAAGAAACCTAATGTTTAGGTCACTTACCAAGGGAACTAGAGGCTATAACTGAAACATTTACTTTCCTTTGCACAAGAGTAAATAATTCTTCTGCCTTAGCCAGAGGGAAAAGGTATGTGGAGTACTGACTCGTATAAGTCAATCAAAGAAAAGGGATTTGTTTGCACGCAAAGATAAGGCATCCATTGCAAACTTAAGGTAGCTTTTAATGTATATGTTTTAAACTGAATTCCCATTAAGATATTTGTGATATTGCAAAAGATGCATCACAAGCCGACCATTATAAGTTATGTGTTTCTTCTAACAGCAGTGGCACTCAACAATTTAGCAAAATCAGGCCTAGATTTAGAGTTCGGCGGTAAAAGGGCTGTTAACGCTCCGCGGGCTTTTTTCTGGCCGCACCATAAATTTAACTCTGGTATCGAGAGTTCAAACAAATGCTGCGTTAGGCTCCAAAAAAGGAGCGTAGAGCATTTTTACCGCAAATGCAACTCTCGATACCAGAGCTGCTTACGGACGCGGCCGGCATCAAAAACGTGCTCGTGCACGATTCTCCCATAGGAAACAATGGGGCTGTTTGAGCTGAAAAAAAACCTAACACCTGCAAAAAAGCAGCGTTCAGCTCCTAACGCAGCACCATTGTTTCCTATGGGGAAACACTTCCTACGTCTGCACCTAACACTCTAACATGTACCCCGAGTCTAAACACCCCTAGCCTTACACTTATTAACCCCTAATCTGCCGCCCACGCTATCGCTGACCCCTGCATTACACTTTTAACCCCTAATCTGCCGCTCCGTAAAACGCCGCCACCTACATTATCCCTATGTACCCCTAATCTGCTGCCCTAACATCGCCGACCCCTATGTTATATTTATTAACCCCTAATCTGCCCCCCACAACGTCGCCGACACCTGCCTACACTTATTAACCCCTAATCTGCCGAGCGGACCTGAGCGCTACTATAATAAAGTTATTAACCCCTAATCCGCCTCACTAACCCTATCATAAATAGTATTAACCCCTAATCTGCCCTCCCTAACATCGCCGACACCTACCTTCAATTATTAACCCCTAAACTTCCGATCGGAGCTCACCGCTATTCTAATAAATGGATTAACCCCTAAAGCTAAGTCTAACCCTAACACTAACACCCCCCTAAGTTAAATATAATTTTTATCTAACGAAATAAATTAACTCTTATTAAATAAATTATTCCTATTTAAAGCTAAATACTTACCTGTAAAATAAATCCTAATATAGCTACAATATAAATTATAATTATATTATAGCTATTTTAGGATTAATATTTATTTTACAGGCAACTTTGTAATTATTTTAACCAGGTACAATAGCTATTAAATAGTTAAGAACTATTTAATAGTTACCTAGTTAAAATAATAACAAATTTACCTGTAAAATAAATCCTAACCTAAGTTATAATTAAACCTAACACTACCCTATCAATAAAATAATTAAATAAACTACCTACAATTACCTACAATTAACCTAACACTACACTATCAATAAATTAAATAAACACAATTCCTACAAATAAATACAATTAAATAAACTAGCTAAAGTACAAAAAATAAAAAAGAACTAAGTTACAGAAAATAAAAAAATATTTACAAACATAATAAAAATATTACAACAATTTTAAACTAATTACACCTACTCTAAGCCCCCTAATAAAATAACAAAGCCCCCCAAAATAAAAAATTCCCTACCCTATTCTAAATTAAAAAAGTTACAAGCTCTTTTACCTTACCAGCCCTGAACAGGGCCCTTTGCGGGGCATGCCCCAAGAATTTCAGCTCTTTTGCCTGTAAAAAAAAACATACAATACCCCCCCCCCAACATTACAACCCACCACCCACATACCCCTAATCTAACCCAAACCCCCCTTAAATAAACCTAACACTAAGCCCCTGAAGATCTTCCTACCTTGTCTTCACCATCCAGGTATCACCGATCCGTCCTGGCTCCAAGATCTTCATCCAACCCAAGCGGGGGTTGGCGATCCATAATCCGGTGCTCCAAAGTCTTCCTCCTATCCGGCAAGAAGAGGACATCCGGACCGGCAAACATCTTCTCCAAGCGGCATCTTCGATCTTCTTCCATCCGGTGCGGAGCGGGTCCATCTTGAAGCAGGCGACGCGGATCCATCCTCTTCTTCCAATGTCTCCCGACTAATGACGGTTCCTTTAAGGGACGTCATCCAAGATGGCGTCCCTCGAATTCCGATTGGTTGATAGGATTCTATCAGCCAATCGGAATTAAGGTAGGATATTTCTGATTGGCTGATGGAATCAGCCAATCAGAATCAAGTTCAATCCGATTGGCTGATCCAATCAGCCAATCAGATTGAGCTCGCATTCTATTGGCTGTTCCGATCAGCCAATAGAATGCGAGCTCAATCTGATTGGCTGATGGGATCGGCCAATCGGATTGAACTTGATTCTGATTGGCTGATTCCATCAGCCAATCAGAAAATTCCTACCTTAATTCCGATTGGCTGATAGAATCCTATCAGCCAATCGGAATTCGAGGGACGCCATCTTGGATGACGTCCCTTAAAGGAACCGTCATTAGTCGGGAGACATCGGAAGAAGAGGATGGATCCGCGTCGCCTGCTTCAAGATGGACCCGCTCCGCACCGGATGGAAGAAGATCGAAGATGCCGCTTGGAGAAGATGTTTGCCGGTCCGGATGTCCTCTTCTTGCCGGATAGGAGGAAGACTTTGGAGCACCGGATTATGGATCACCAACCCCCGCTTGGGTTGGATGAAGATCTTGGAGCCAGGACGGATCGGTGATACCTGGATGGTGAAGACAAGGTAGGAAGATCTTCAGGGGCTTAGTGTTAGGTTTATTTAAGGGGGGTTTGGGTTAGATTAGGGGTATGTGGGTGGTGGGTTGTAATGTTGGGGGGGGGGGTATTGTATGTTTTTTTTTACAGGCAAAAGAGCTGAAATTCTTGGGGCATGCCCCGCAAAGGGCCCTGTTCAGGGCTGGTAAGGTAAAAGAGCTTGTAACTTTTTTAATTTAGAATAGGGTAGGGAATTTTTTATTTTGGGGGGCTTTGTTATTTTATTAGGGGGCTTAGAGTAGGTGTAATTAGTTTAAAATTGTTGTAATATTTTTATTATGTTTGTAAATATTTTTTTATTTTCTGTAACTTAGTTCTTTTTTATTTTTTGTACTTTAGCTAGTTTATTTAATTGTATTTATTTGTAGCAATTGTGTTTAATTAATTTATTGATAGTGTAGTGTTAGGTTAATTGTAGGTAATTGTAGGTAGTTTATTTAATTATTTTATTGATAGGGTAGTGTTAGGTTTAATTATAACTTAGGTTAGGACTTATTTTACAGGTAAATTTGTTATTATTTTAACTAGGTAACTATTAAATAGTTCTTAACTATTTAATAGCTATTGTACCTGGTTAAAATAATTACAAAGTTGCCTGTAAAATAAATATTAATCCTAAAATAGCTATAATATAATTATAATTTATATTGTATCTATATTAGGGTTTATTTTACAGGTAAGTATTTAGCTTTAAATAGGAATAAGTTATTTAATAAGAGTTAATTTATTTCGTTAGATAAAAATTATATTTAACTTAGGGGGGTGTTAGTGTTAGGGTTAGACTTAGCTTTAGGGGTTAATCCATTTATTAGAATAGCGGTGAGCTCCGATCGGAAGTTTAGGGGTTAATAATTGAAGTTAGGTGTCGGCGATGTTAGGGAGGGCAGATTAGGGGTTAATACTATTTATGATAGGGTTAGTGAGGCGGATTAGGGGTTAATAACTTTATTATAGTAGCGCTCAGGTCCGCTCGGCAGATTAGGGGTTAATAAGTGTAGGCAGGTGTCGGCGACGTTGAGGGGGGCAGATTAGGGGTTAATAAATATAATATAGGGGTCGGCGATGTTAGGGGCAGCAGATTAGGGGTACATAGGGATAACGTAGGTGGCGGCGATTTGCGGTCGGAAGATTAGGGGTTAATTATTGTAAGTAGCTGGCGGCGACGTTGTGGGGGGCAGGTTAGGGGTGAATAAATATAATACAGGGGTCGGTGGGGTTAGGGGCAGCAGATTAGGGGTACATAAATATAACGTAGGTGGCGGTCGGCAGATTAGGGGTTAAAAATTTTAATCGAGTGGCGGCGGTGTGGGGGGACCTCGGTTTAGGGGTACATAGGTAGTTTATGGGTGTTAGTGTACTTTAGGGTACAGTAGTTAAGAGCTTTATAAACCGGCGTTAGCCAGAAAGCTCTTAACTCCTGCTATTTTCAGGCGGCTGGAATCTTGTCGTTAGAGCTCTAACGCTCACTGCAGAAACGACTCTAAATACCAGCGTTAGAAAGATCCCATTGAAAAGATAGGCTACGCAAATGGCGTAGGGGGATCTGCGGTATGGAAAAGTCGCGGCTGAAAAGTGAGCGTTAGACCCTTTAATCACTGAGTCCAAATACCAGCGGGCGCCCAAAACCAGCGTTAGGAGCCTCTAACGCTGGTTTTGACGGCTACCGCCGAACTCTAAATCTAGGCCTCAGTGTGTTGGCAGACAAACTTCAACTACGAAATTAAAATTAAACCACATTATGGGTGACCAAACTTAATTGAGATGGCATAAATTTATTTTAGAAAAGTCTCACGGCTAGATTACGAGTTTTGCGTTAGAGGCTATGCAGTGCTAATGAACAGTATTTTCTCACCGCTCACTTACCTGCATTGCTGGTATTACGGGTTTTTATGAACCCGGCGTTAAAAGGTAAGAAGTGAGTGTTGAGCAAAATTGTGCTCCATACCGCACTCCAATACCAGCGCTGCTTAAGTCAGCAGTGAGCTGGTCGTACGTGCTCGTGCACAATTTCCCCATAGGAATCAACGGGGAGAGCCGGCTGAGAAAAAGTCTAACATCTGTAAAAAAGCAGCATAAAACTCAGTAACGCAGCCCCATTGATTTCTATGGGGAAATAAAATTTATGTTTACACCTAACACCCTAACATGAACACCCCTAATCTTACACTTATTAACCCCTAATCTGCTGCCCCCGACATCGCTGACACCTACATTATATTTATTAACCCCCAATCTGCCACTCCGGACATCGCCGCCACCTACATTATATGTATTAACCCCTAATCTGCTGCCCCAACATCGCCGACACCTACATTAAATTTATTAACCCCTAATATCCCGCCCCCAATGCTGCCGCAACCTACCTACACTTATTAACCCCTAATCTGCCGCCCCCAACGTCGCCGCCACTATAATAAACATATTAACCCCTAAACCGCCACACTCCCGCCTCGCAAACATTATTTAAATATTACTAACCCCTAATCTGCCATCCCTAACATCGCCGCCACCTACCTACATGTATTAACCCATAATCTGCAGCCCCCAATGTTGCCGCCACTATATTAAATTTATTAACCCCTAAACCTAAGTCTAACCCTAACCCTAACACCCCCTAACTTAAATATAATTTAAATAAATCTAAATAAAATTCCTATCATTAACTAAATAATTCCTATTTAAAACTAAATACTTACCTATAAAATAAACCCTAAGATAGCTACAATATAACTAATAGTTACATTGTATCTAGTTTAGGGTTTATTTTTATTTTACAGGCAAGTTTGTATTTATTTTAACTAGGTAGAATAGTTATTAAATAGTTATTAACTATTTAATAACTACCTAGCTAAAATAAAGACAAAAGTACCTGTAAAATAAAACCTAACGTAAGTTATAATAACACCTAACCCTACAATTAAATAAATTAACTAAATTAACAACAATTAAATAAATAAATTAAATTAAATTAGCTAAAGTACAAAAAACACTAAATTACAGAAAATAATAAACAAATTACAAGATATTTAAACTAATTACACCTACTCTAATAGCCCTATCAAAATAAAAAAGCCCCCCCAAAATAAAAAAACCCTAGCCTAAACTAACTATCAATAGCCCTTAAAAGGGCCTTTTGCGGGACATTGCCCCAAAGAAATCAGCTCTTTTACCTGTAAAAAACAAATACAAACAACCCCCCCAACAATAAAACCCACCACCCACACAACCAAACCCCAAAATAAAATACTATCTAAAAAAAACTAAGCTCCCCATTGCCCTGAAAAGGGCATTTGGATGGGCATTGCCCTTAGAAGGGCAGTTAGCTCTTTTGCGGCCCAAACCCTAATATAAAAAATAAAACCCACCCAATACACCATTACAAAAAACCTAACACTAACCTCCTGAAGATTGACTTACTGTTCTGAAGACCGGACATCTATCCTCAAGAAAGCAGCAGAAGTCTTCATCCAACTGGGCCGAAGTCCTCAACGAAGCCGGGAGAAGTCTTTATCCAAGCCGGGCAAAGTGGTCTTCCAGACGGGCAGATGTTTTCATCCAGATGGCATCTTCTATCTTCATCCATCTTCAAGACATCTGATGCAGAGCATCCTCTTCAAACGAAGTCTTCTTACTGAATGATAGTTCCTTTAAGTGACGTCATCCAAGATGGCGTCCCTTAGATTCCGATTGGCTGATAGAATTTTATCAGTCAATCGGAATTAAGGTAGAAAATGCAATCAGCCAATAGGATTGAAGTTCAATCCTATTGGCTGATCCAATCAGTCAATAGGATTGAGCTTGCATTCTATTGGCTGTTCCAATCAGCCAATAGAATGCGAGCTCAATCCTATTGGCAGATTGAATCAGCCAATAGGATTGAACTTCCATCCTATTGGCTGATTGCATCAGCCAATAGGATTTTTTTCTACCTTAATTCCAATTGGCTGATAGAATTCTATCAAAAGACAGTTCTTGAGAACATTCTATGGCCTACTACTGGCTAACAGTGAAATGAGAATTCATGCAATATTCTTGTTTTCTACTTTTTATTAGAGATTCATTTGTAGATCCACATCTCCTTTTTGGACATATCGGGCGAAGTGAACTAAACTCAGAGTGAATAGCACCAGGGTTCAAGTCCTGTAAAAAAAAAGTATGGGTACTCAACAAGACTTCTACCCTCCCTCATAATTAAAGTATATATTCTATACACTTTGGTTAATGAAAGCAAATTTAATCCAATAAATGGTTGAATGGTTGCCTTTGGGCCTGAGAACCCTCCTCAGTCACAGAGTCTCACCCATCTAAGGTGCAATAGTCCTATTTCTGCTGAGGGGAGCTAAATAATGCAAGATCAAGCCACAGAAATGTAAGCACCATGTGTAATAAAAGATAATAAATATAATATTCATAACAGGGGTGATAACACAGCAGAAGAGAGATGTTAATATAGGAGCGCTACCAGCTATAGGGCAGTATTATATTTTAAAACTAGTGTATATATATATATATATATATATATATATATATATATATATATATATATATATATATATAAGTTTATGTTGAAAAACACAGGTTGTGAATCATAAAAGGTACATTTATTATATAAAAAATACAATGCAAGTATAAAAAAGTGACTGGTCACTCACAATTCCAAAACAATAATAATGTTAAAAATATATAAGAGTGCTGGTATCAACAAAGCAGTGTGCAATCACTCTGGATTGCTTTAGGTAATAGCCACAAATAAAAATGTCCATAACAACCAAAATACTGTGTGTATGTGTTTTACCCAAGGTCTGTTTTGTGTCAATTGCTTAACTAAGTACTTATAGCCATTTAGTCAATTAACTCCTTGACCTCCTAGTCGGTCAGGTTAAAAGTGGAAACAACAGTTAGTAACTGTGTGTTTAAATATTTAACTCCAGGATGGCTCAGTGTCGATGTGTTCAGCAAAACTGTTACTCAGTGAACCGTTAGTCAGAATACCTTGTATCTTTGACTGCTTTACTTCTGGTGTCTTTCTTAGTTATTTTGTAACTGCCGCTCAGCTGCTGTATTGTTGGTGTAAACTGATACTGTTTCCTGGTCCGCCACGGCATCAAGTCATGTGACTGCCGATAGCCATTCAGAACTCCCGTTTACCGGTCAATAAATCTCTGTGCAGTGAATTTAGTGGAGTAATCTTTAGTAATCCTTCACGGTAGAATTGATATTAAGGGTAGCACCATCAACGCATTTCGCTGTTTTCACGGCTTTATCAAGATGGGTTCTTCTTTTTTGTTGGCACTTAATATACACATTCTTTTTTGCTGATTGGTTGTTGCTTAATTGATATTTGTTGCCTTGAGTCTTGAAGTTGTAGTTCAAAGCCTTTTACAATTTATACATTTATATACAAATATCTAACAGCAATTGTCTCTATACTTTAGTCATAAATAATCTACTTACTAATACTAAAAAGAATAAAATTGTGTGTCATGGTAATTATTAACAGAATACTTTATTATTCTTAGATGTTCTTAAACCCTTATACAGAAAATTCTAAAAAAGTTAAATCAAGCAAGTTTATTTATCAATCTTCAGACTAGTTTATATTAAAAATTGATTTAAGGGAAAAAAAACTTTCCTTGGACTAATAGAGATTTTTAAGAAATCACGAAATCTAATAAATAATTACAGAAAATTAGATGGCGAAAACTAAACAGAGATCAGCAAGACTACCAGATTAAAAGTGATGATAAAGGGAAACAACTAGAAAAAAAATGCACAGGACTTTGGCATTCAAGACTGTATCTCAGAAAATACAAATAATAGACCATAATGGAGACGTAACAACAAATTCCCTAACACTTACAAAAAGGTACATACACCAATATGGGTCTAGACAAAATAACTATAGGAATAGAAATAATTATAACTACAATACATATCACTATAGAAGGAACTCAAATAGAGGTAGGTTTCACGATTGCACAAGAGGAGAAGATAATTACTTTCAGGATACACCTAGAGGTGGCACTTATAACCCAGTAATAATAGAAGATAGATAGAAGATAGATCAAAATTCACCCACATATAGAAAAGAAAATACATACCAATCACAGAACAATTCCTATAATCACTATTATGAAGATCACAAACAGCATCACTTCAAGAAGAAGGATTGGAATATTCCACTTAGAAACAGAATCAATAGATTAGATAATCACAATGAAACACTTACCAATGATCACATAGAAAATAGGAATGAAATTACAAGCCCTGGCACATCATGGGATTTTTTAGAAGAGGAAAGTAAATTAGACAAGAGAAGGCCGTTAAGAAAACAAGACTAGAGGAACTAGAGGAGGGAGAAAATGAAAGTCACAGCAAAAAGAAACAGAAATAAGAAAAACAGGCATTTTTAATTTAAGTAAAAAAGTATTAACACAAGATGAAAACAAAGTTTTACAATTAGACCTATCATTTGCTCCCACTACCAAACTCAATAAGTTTGAGACCCACATACACATAAAACAATTTGTAAGAAAATTAACTTTAAAAAGACACTTTATAAAAAATCCATTGGAAAGAATGATTAATGCAGAAACAGCACAAACTGATAACAAAGGTATCAGATTCACGGATTTGAAACCCAAGTCCAATTTTTATCCAGTATACGATAAAGGGAGTAATGTGGAGAGTTTTGAAAGACTAGTCTCACAAGACATATCTAAAATTGACACTAATAATAAAATAATAAAATTCAAAATTACCAAAAAAGAACAAGAAGTCCTTATAAATTTACAGAAAGATGATACCATTACAATGAAACCAGCAGACAAAGGTGGTGGTATCGTTATCATGGATACAAATAATTATATTACGTAAGCATTTAGAAGATGGTTCCTTCTAAATGATTCTGACACTTATCAGAAATTAAAACTTAACCCTATGAGCAATATGCTGAATAAATTACATGTAATGTTAAAAATGCTAAAGATAAAGGGCTGATTAGTAGCAAAGAATTTAATTATATATATCCCAAATTTCCTAAAATGGCAATGTTCTATTTCTTGCCTATAATTCATAAAAATATGGAAAACCCCCTGGGCACCCAATAATTTCAGGGATTGATTCTATTAGTTCCAACTTATATCAATATATAGATAAACAACTACAAAAATATATTTAAAAAAAAGTTGCAAGAGAAGTAACATAAAAAATGCTAACACTTGGAACAGAAGTTAAAACAGTAATTAAAACAATATTTAAAACAGTGATCACGCTATTATGAAGCGCAACACATATACTTAGCAAATGAGATCTGCCCAAAAAGTATCCAACATTATAGTCATCATAAACAGGGGCTAATTTTCAAAGCCTCAAGTATAATAATTCTATTTGTCCCAGGTAATAATCACAAACAGTCCTTGATATGTAGAGAGAGGTATTAATGGTAAAGCACAATTTCCATAGAGATGCCGCTATACAAAATCATATGGGTCTCCTGTCCATATGAAGGTATCCTGCAGGTGTACACAAATGGGGGGGGGGAAGACAGCACAAACTCCAAATCAAGATGGTAAAAAACAAACTTTTTATTGCACATATACAAAGTATGCTTAACAGAGGTAAGAAGTTAACAGGCACTGAAAATGTATCAAATGCTTGATAAACATCCCCAAAAACTCCTTCAATCAATTATCCCTAGAGATTAACAGCCTGAATCTGTTTGCGGCCAGCAACATGTGTCAAACTACCAGCTTGTACGGAGGCCTGGACAGTCCAAACATCTCAACGCGTTTCGCCTGGTTTCCTACACTGTTTTAGCACTGTACATAGGTGAAAAGTTCTTGAGAAAGCCTTGACATTACCAGGAGAAACATGTTGAGCTTTTAGGACTGTCCAGGCCTCCATACAAGCCGGTAGTTTGATACATGTTGCTAGCCGCAAACAGGTTCAGGCTGTTCAACTCTGGCGATAATTGATTGAAGGAGTTTCGGGGACGTTTATCCAGCATCTGATACATTTTCAGTGCATGTTAACTTCTTACCTCTGTTAAGCATACTTTGTATATGTGCAATAAAAAGTTTGTTTTTTACCACCTTGATTCGGAGTTTGCACTGTCCCCCCCCATTTGTGTACACTTACAGACATATGTACATAACTTGCCTTCATACCTAAAAGACACCACAGAGGTATTTAAGACGATAGAGGATATACAATGGTGTGAATACTATGGGGCACATTTAACAAGCTCCGTAGGGAGCTTGTGGGCCCGTGTTTCTGGTGAGTCTGCCAGATTGGCCACGAGTCTGCAGGGGCGGCGTTGCACCAGCAGCTCTTGTGAGCTGCTGGTGCAATGCTGGATATGGAGAGCGTATTGCTCTCCGCATATAGCAAGGTCTTGCGGACCTGATCCCCACTGTCGGATCAGGTCCTCAAGACCTATGATAAATAGGGGCCTATGTCTTAGCCACCTGTGACGTCTGTTCACTGTACACAAGCATTAGACATGAAAAAGGTATTGAAGCAATGAAATGGCTTCTTAAAGGGGATAGTACACTACAACAGAAACAGAATAATTGTATCCTAAAGAGCATCAAGTTTATCTTAATGAACAATGTTTTTGCATTTAATGGTAATCTATACCTTCAGGTTAGACATACAGTAATGGGCACGAGGTTTGCACCAAGCTATGCAAACCTATTCATGGGTAAATGGGAGAGCCAATTTATCCAGAAGCATAGCTTAGGTGCAAACCTTGTGCTATTCAAGAGATATATAGATAATATCATTATCATCTGGAAGGGGAGTGAGGAAAATCTTAGAAGCTTTTTTGAAGATATGAATAATAATGATTTGAACTTACAATTTACATATACAATTAGTAAAGCTAGGATAACATTTTTGGATCTGGACTTCTATGTAGATGAAGAGAGCCTAAATACAAAAAAATAATTTCAAGAGTGTAGATGCTAACAATTACGTACATGCCAACAGTTGCCATCTAGATCAATGTATTAGAAACATCCCAAAAGGACAATTCCTTAGAGTAAAACGGAATTGCACTAAACTTATAGATTACGATACCCAAATTGAAGTATTAGAGAGTAGATTTCTAGATAAAGGATATAACCCAGAAGAACTACGAGAAACAATATCAGAAGTAGGGAAAATAGATAGAAAATATACTCTAAAAATAAAGATCACTACTATAAAAGACGGGGATCAAGATATGATTTTAACAAAATATAACTGTCAATATAAAAAACTAGAACAAATACTAAATACACTGGCATCTAATAAAACAGATCCTATTTTAGGAAATTATATTACAGATAAACCAACTGTGATCTACAGGAAAGCAAGGAATATGAAAAGCATCTTAGCCCCCATTGATTGTAAAATAAGAAAAAAGACCACACAAGATGTGGATCTTCTAGGCAATAGACTGAGCTGTTTCTACCCTTGCTATAGCTGTAAGGCCTGTGAACATAAGGCAAAATGTTATACTTCCACTAACACTCAAAAAACATACAAAATTCAAGACAAAATTAGATATACAGAAAAAGGGTCATCTATTTAATCCAATAAACATGCAAAAAGCAATATTTATGCAAGACTACCAGAACCCTTAGAACGAGAATAAGAGAACACCTCAATAATATAGAAAAAGGAGATCAAAATTACAAGGCTGTACGAACACTTTAGAAATACACATAACAACAATATTAAAGAATTAAGATATTGTTGAATCTGCAAAGTGAAGAAAAATTGGAGAGGGGGGATTTTGAGAAACTATTGCTTCGTCAAGAACCAAAATTGATATATGAGGGGGGCGGAGCCAACTTCTGAAGGAACTAGACGTGTGTGTGAGGAGCTCCTGGATATGACACAATATAACTAAAATAAAAGGTGCTTATGTGCATTTAAAATGGACTTTTATTAGAGAAAAGAAGTATATGTGGTGTCTAGCCCAGATCGGAGGGTGTTTGTGAAGAGATGACATAGTTGTTCTTGGGGCATCGCAGGCGGGAGAGCCCACATCATATGGTGGCCATTGTTTCATTTTTGGGACCTCGAGGCACATCACTACCCTACTTGTAGAATACTGAGTTGCTCTGAGCCTGTTGAGCCTCACCTAGCTATGGAGAACCCGGCTGCTATCTTCCGTGAGCTAACGGCTCACTTTGAGAGGAACTTCCTGGACAGGATTGACAGGATTTTGGCTGCATTGCAGCAGAGTACTACTCCACCATGTGACGCAGTGTCTACCACGGGGAAGCAGGACAAGGAAGAAGACGTTGTGGAGGCCATACGCCAGCACGATTTGCAGTCCCCTCCTCTGCAATCATTGCAGTCTGCATGTGAGCCTGAGCCAAGGGAGGAACCTAATGTGAGGCGAGTGCCACAGGAGAAATCATTCATAGCCCCTACAGGAGCCTTACAGCAAGGGAGATCGAGACGGCGTGGCGCCAGGGGCGAAATCGTTACCCTATGGTATGTGAGGCGGGGGTGCACGGATGGGGCGGCTGCGCTTGTTGGCGCCGACTATTTGCATTATACAGCTGACCGCTCAAGTCCGCTGTTTACATTGAACTCACAACCTGAGGAGCATGAGCGGCTGTCCCCCTGCGGTGTACCCCAGTACCAGAGACATGACCTGCATCACTGTTATTCTCCTGCATATAAGAGACTTAGGCAGGGGATAGGTTGAACCTTGGGTCTAGGGCTGTAACGCTGTGTTGCAACTAGCATGTTCTGCATAATCTTGCCTGTTAGTACGTTAGTATCATTACCCAAGTTATGCAAGATGATACTTTATGAAGGCTTGTAAAAGTCGGATATATATGTACAGTATGTGATTAAGCTGGTTCATTGCCAATTATGTACCGAGAATATTTGAATATTATATAAGCTAGTTATATGCTCCTCCAAAAAACTGAGTATATATGTTTTTGTATGTAAATCCCTTAAAGTGTCATTATATACTGAGCTCTGAATCATATAGCTCTTAAGGGGTTACTCTCTGTCTATGCTCTTTAGGAGCAGCTATTTAGCTAGTGTAATATAAACATGTGAGTAAATGTTTTGTAATTGTTGTTTGAGACTATAACTGGGAGACCATGTATACAGAGTCACACTAGCTGCTCCTGATATGCGAATAGATATCCACTGATCCCAGTACCCTTAGAGCTTCTATTAGGGATCACTTGTTAATTATTTGCCCTAGATCCGCCCCCCTCTTTCCTTCTTCTCCCCCTCTTCCTCTCTTTTCCCCCCTTCCCCCCTCTCCTTCCCTTCTACCCCTCCCTCTCTCCCCCCTCTCTCTCCCTTTTTCGCTCTCTCCCTCTCTCTCCCCCCCCCTCTCCCACCCTATCCTCCCTCTTTATCCCCCCCTCTTCCAAGTATGTGGTAAGGGATAAACACCTTATCCTCCACATTCCTATTTGGCAGAGTTGTGTAGTCTCTGCCCTGCCCGCGGAGCCTTGTTTGAGTATGTCCCGATTTGATTGTAAAAATGGCTCTTCGGGAATTTACTATGATGTTACTCTGTGTTCAATATTTCTAGACTCTTTTTCACTTTCACTTTAGTATAAGAGCTTCCTCACTTATGTACCTAATGTATGTGATAGCACTACTGGCGCGTTGCAATAGGTCCAGAGATTGTATATTTCTTACTTATTCTTATTTCTTTCGAACCTATAACTTTTAGATTCACACTCTCATTGACCGCCTGGTAGCTGTTTTAATGCGAATAGTTATACGCTGGCTCCTATTCAGGTTCCAGTTTAATCATGCAACACTCCCTGTAGCTTATTTCCCTGAAGTAGTGTGAGATACTTGCATTTATATTGTTAATTTTAATTTTCTTCTTTCATCTCCTTCAATTTTATTGTTAGTTTTCTGGACCTAACCATGGTCCCAGCGGCTATAGGAAGGAGGATATAAAGTGTAGGCCTTACTTAGGCCTGTACTAACTAAAAGCCCTCTGAGTAGTACATTCATCTTAATGAGGTCCAAAAGTGGTCTCGGCTACCATTGGGGGAAAAGGGGGTGCTTCGAGGTTTGCTCTGCCATTTTATGTATATCCCAATCTACGAGTCTTCTATGTCTGTTATAATAAGGGATCTATTCCTAAAATTTGTTATTAAGCATCTGTTTATGTTCACGAAACCTATCTTGTCATATACTATGTGCCATATGTTTGTCTGAGCAAACTGATTCTTGTCTGTTATTGTTATTCCCTCAATAAAAAAATATATTTAAAAAAAAAAAAAAATTGATATATGAGATGAGAACCCTATTTCTGCTAGGTTTAAATTCAGAGTTGGACCTCAATCCATTCGTATTAGAAGGATAGGTATTTGATATATTCACAATTATGTATTTCTTCTAGTTTTAAGAATAATTCATGGCATAACCATGAAGGTTATATTGAGATATTAACAATCTTTAATAACCCCTTTAGGAAAGTAATATACATTTTTATCCAAACAAGATTTATTCCCTTAACTCAATTTTTAATACAAAATAGTCTGAAGATAGATTTATAAACTTGCTTGATTTAAGTTGTTAGAATTTTCTGTATAAGGATTTAAGAACATCTAAGAATAATAAAATACTCTCACCTAGATTACGAGTTTTGCGCTAAACAGGGTGCAAAACGAACGCAACAAAAGTTGCATTATTTCACCCTCTTTAGCACTACCATTACTGAGTTTCTGAAAAGACTCCTTGTGCGAGCAATATGGTGGCATTAAGCTCCATACCACACAAAAGCCAAGGGCTGTTTTGACTTGCTCGTGCACCCTTTCCCTCATAAACATCAATGGGAAGTGAGTGTTAGAAAAAAACCTGAAGTGTGGAATGGAGATCGCCGTAACGCAACCACATTGATGTCTATGGGGAAAAGAAAGTTACATTTAAACCTAACACCCTAACATAAACCCCAAGTCTAAACACCCCTAATCTGCCGCCCCGACATTGTTGCCACTATAATAAAGTTATTAAACCCTAAACCTCCGGCCTCCTACATCTCTGCCACTAAATAAACCTATTAACGCCTAAACCACCAGCCCCCCACATCGCAAAACACTAAATTAAATGTCCATAACAACCAAAATACTGTGTGTATTTTGCAGCAGTGTTTACTGAAGTGTTTTTGTTCTCTGTCCAGAGGGAACTTTGTTCCTCCTGCAAAAATAGTGCAGGAACTCTGTTCCCATGCGTTCCCGCTCGACCTGACCCCTGAATAGCACCCAAGACAAACAGGATTACTTTAGAGACCACCCTGGAGTAATTTGATGATCAGCAAACTACTTTAGAAGTAATTTGCTCATCATTAAACATCATCAGCTAAGGTAAAAAAAATTCTGGGTGATGACTTAAGAATGATTAGCAGATTACCTTAATCATTACTTAACATGCATGAAAAGCCAGCGAATGCCTCTAGAGTTATCTCAATTAAATATTTCGGCCTGTGGGAAAACTTCAGGATTGCTTCAGATCACTAGTCTGGAGTCATCAATTATTTCAGAATGACTTCAGGAAGATCATACTTTTTAAATAGGGCAGCTACCTTTGTATCAAGTTAAATCCCGTTCAAGACATACTTCCTGGAACTGGGTCCTTGGGGTGCAATGACTAGAGGAGAAAGAGATGAAGAAAGGGGACATGTATAATACATTAAATGAGGAGAGTTTTTTTTAGTTCTTGTGGGTATAGTTGTTAATATAATCATAGAAGTAGCAGTGCATTAAATATTTGCTTAGTTAAGATGTGAGGATGACACATGTTTAATTTGTTACAATTCTGGATCTTCATACCTCTTTTAAGGAAAGAGAAGATTAAATTATTGGCATTCATCCATCTTATAGGTATAGTCCAGGCATGAGGTGCAGATCATTGAGAAGAAGCACTATCCTGAAATTGTACTTTTGCAGGAAATATGTTTGCGAGTACAGGTCCGATATGTATTTTATAAAATTCTGGAACAAGAGTTCCCAAGTTGTGTCCACAAACTGTATTTTGTCTAGATGAGTTTTTATGTTGCTGGGATAAGCTTGGATAAATGTGGTCTGATCATCATCAAGTCACAATTATAGACAAAAATAATCTAACTAAACTAATAACAGTCGAACAGTTGCTCTTTTCAAAATGTTATTAACGACATTGACTAATTATTCAAATTGTAATCTGGAAAAAGTAAGTAAGTCAGGTCTTTTTTGAATTGTGGGTTGCACAGGTGCCCTTAAAATTGACTTTTGTAGGGCATTGCCCTAAAGTTAACAGCTTTTTTGCCAAAAAAATAAACAAATTACCCCCTAAATTTAAAAAAAACTTAAGTAAAAAAAAGTAGTTCTTTTTCTGCCCATTAAAAATAAAAAAGCCCTAATCTTAAAAAAAAACACCCCCAAAAAAAAAAAACGCTAACCCAAAAATTGGTACTAACCATTGATGAAGTCCGGCAAAACATCTTCATCCCAGAGGCGAAAAATCTTCATCTAGACGGCACTATCTTCATCCATAGTGGGACCATCTTCTATCTTCATCCCGGTGGTGGAGGGTGCTCCGGCGAGGTCTTCTGTGCGGTCGGTCCTCAATCTTCATCCAGGTAACATGGAGGTCTTCTTCATGCGATCTCTCGCCGTACACTGAAGATGGAATGCAAGGTACCCCTTTTATATTCCTATTGGCTGACACATTCAAATCAGCCAATAGGTTGAAAGCTGCTTACATCCTATTGGCTAATTTGACTTTGAATAATCAAAGTCAAATCAGCCAATAGGATTTAAGCAGCTTTAAACCACTAGGAATGCAAGGTTACCCCCATATAAAAGGGGAACATTGCATTCAATCTGCAGTGTGCGGCAAGAGATTGCATGAAGAGGACCAACGTGTCTCCTTGACGTCACCAATGACCTCCGCCTCCGCGACTCCACCACAGCAACCGGGAAGAAGATAGATGATGGACCCGTGGTCAGGATGAAGATTGAAGCAGATGGTCCCGCAATAGATGAAGATGGAGCCACCTGGATGAAGATGTTTCGCTGCTCTGATAAAGATGTTTCGCCGGCCTTCAGCAATGGTGAGTACCAATTTTGGGGTTAGTGTTAGAAGTTTTTTTTATTTTTGGGGTGTTTTTTTTTTAGATTAGTGCTTTTTTATTTTAATGGGCAGAAAAAGAGCTGAATGCCCTTTTAAGGTCAATGTCAATCCAAATGCCCTTTTCGGTGCAATGGGGAGGATAGGGATTTTTTTAGTTAGTTTTCTATTTTATTTTGGGGGGTGGGGGGTTGTAATGCTAGTGGGTAATTTAGGTTTTTTTATTTTGGGGTGTCTTATTTTTTATTTTTTTTTAAACGGGGGCATTAGAATAGGAATATTTTTTATTATTTTGCATAAGTATATACAGTACATATATATTTACATGTAACACAAAGTTCCCATAGACCGCAATGTAAAGGCATATTTCAGTGCCGTTTTTTTCTTTAACACTACACACCCACCAACTTTAAACCTTAAAAACTGCTTAGTGCAAGGGGGTTTTTTTTGTTTGTTTGTTTTTTTAAATGCTGCATTCTTTTATTTTCTAAAAGAGACCTCTTGACCTTTGGTTAATTTTTTGAGTGCTAATTGCTACTGCGAGCTTGCAGGTAGCCATAACCAGCCATTTGTAATGGCTGGTTATATATATTGCAAGCCCGTAAATGGGTGAATTCACCCATTTATGGGCATGCGATAAATTAGTGCTCTACTTGTAATCTAGCCCACATATATTTTACAGGATGCAGCCCTCATTAATAGCACTTGATTTATTTTGGTGACTATATTCTTTTTTTTATTTATTTATTTACTTATTTTTACAGTCACAGTTGTAAAATAGTATTTTGTTTAATTAAGTACACATGTTCAGATTGTCTTGTTAACACTGTATATTTTTACAATTAACGTTGATGTTAGTGATCTGTTCTATACATTTCTTGCCTTGTATGATGACTATTTTCCACTTAGTCACTGATGTTTGTTGACTGTTCTGTGCGACTGGTTCCTAGTCTGTTAGCTGTTCTCTGCTCTTGATTCCCTAGATGACAAATTAAATGAACCATTTAATTAACGAGCCAGTACGCTTGATGAGTTTGAGAAAACTTTCTTTTTATTAGTGGTGAGAGTGCAATTAAGGACATGTTGCGCAAGCTAACAACTTTAATACTAACAAATTGTATGTAATTAACTTGAATTCTTACTATACAAACGGGGCACAGCAACACCTAGCATTCAGCATCATTACTGCCCCCCTGACATTTATTGGGTGAGCACAGTATTCACTGCAATGTATTACCAGCATTTTTAGTGCTTAGAAGTCATTAAAAAACAATAATGCTGATTCCGTTTTTGACCTTAGTTCTTTTTATGCCTTTGCTACAAATAGGGAGTTAAAACTACATTAAAGGGACATGAAACCCAAAAAATTTCTTTCATGATTTAGGTTGAACATACAATTTTAAAGAACTTTCCAGTTTACATCTATTATCAAATTTGCTTCATTCTCTTGGTATCATTTGTTAAAGGAACAGCAATACACTACAGAACAAACGGGTGAGCCAATGACAATCAGTATATGCAGCCACCAATCAGCAGCTAGAATCTAGGTTATTTGCTGCTCCTGAACCTTCCTAGATAAACTTTTCGGGGGCAATTTATCAAGATCCGTATGGAGCTTGATGCCCCTTGCTTCCGGTGAGCCGACCGCTGCTCCATAACTTGTCCACCTGCTCTGAGGCAGTGGACAGAAATCAGTGGCTGATTGGCCGCAAATCTGCAGGGGGCGGCATTGCACCAGCAGTTCACAAGAACTACTGGTGCAATGATAAATGCCAGCAGTGTATGCTGTCGGCATTTATCAATGTGCGACGGACATGATACGCTACATCGTATCATGTCCGTCCTCACTATAATAAATATACCCCTTCATCAAATAATAACAAGGGAAGGAAGCAAATTAAATAATAGAAGCAAATTGTAAAGTTGTTTAAAATTGTATGCTCTGTCTAAAGCATGAACGTCTAATTATGACTTTACTGTCCCTTTAATCACAGTATTTGGAACAATTAACATTTGCAATAATACAAATAATATATATTTGCATTCATTATTGTAAATAATATATAATTATATACTTAACATAAAAAATGATGCAGAGCTACACAACAGATAATGCAATACATGATATGTTGTAACATGTTTCAGTTTATATAAATTCTACAACTAAGCATCATTTGCTGGGGGAAAAAGTAACATGCATTGGTTTGGGGAGGTGGCATCATCTTATCTGTGTACAGCATACACTTTTGAACACAATGTTTGATAGGAGACAGCTTTAGTCATAGCAGCCTCAAAATGACATTTTGTTTTTTTGTCATGTCCACAGCAAAGGCTCACAAGCCATATTTCTATCCAAAGAATTATCCCATTGTTCCACACTATTTACTACATTTATATTTTCCATTCTTATACCAGTAAACTTTGATAAAATAATTCAGATAATGGTTACTTGCTCTCTCTCTCAAGATAAATATACCTATATCTATATATACACAGGGATGGAAAATATCACTGTAGTTTACTAGTCAGTGAAAAACGTAACCACTACAAAGGGAACTCAATGTTAAAGATGGGGAAAAATGGAATTACTTATTCCTCTGGGAGAAGTGGCAATTTCATGTATGTGTTTCTTTAAAATCTGCAAGGTTTTATTTTAAATACCCCCTAACTATTTTGCTCTAAGTAATATTTCAGGCACCTTCAGTCTATTTTCTTCCAAAAACACTGGGCCTTTCCTTGGTTTCATTATAATGAAGCATTGGGCTCAAGGGTTCCAATCCCACTCCAAGCTGTGATCTATAGCCACAGGTATATTGCTTTAGCATTGAGAGAAAATACTATTCCCAACCTTCCTCATACACATTACATAGATGCTTTATGTCTGGTCTTCCAAATTCTACTAAAATCCTTTCTCTTGCCTCCTCGCTTGATCGTCTGTGTCTTTAAAGTTAATGGATGTTCCTTTTAGCACCACTACCAAGGCTCAGTCTCACATTTGAAGGAATATTTTTTTAAATTGTACCTAGGTGACATTAATAAAGTTTAAATGTCCCTGCATCATTTCTGGTCTCTCTTCTAAATGCCTTACTTATATTGATACCATTCTTTCCTAATAGCAGTATTCTATGCTCAGACATGAGAGCTGTGACTTTTAATGCATAGCTGCAATGTTATCATTTACATTTTATTTTCTCTCTCGCAATCTGATAAAATCACAAATAAGCCTTTAAAACTATCCATTACTGAGAATGTTAAAGCTTATTCTTACCTACTTATTTTCAGGAAACATTCTTATTGCACATTAAAGCTAAAATAAGGATTTTCCAGACAATATTTTTTTCTTAAAGGGGAAATATTACACATATCTTCTATCTCTTGAAAGTAAACTGATTAGAAAATATTGCATGCACATATCTATGTAAAATAGGAAACTACTTTGGGCTTTATTTACCAAGCTGCGTATGCAGCTTTGGAGCACCTTTGCTGCAGGCTTATTAGACCACTGCTTCCTAACCTGTACTCCAGCTCTTAGCTGGCAGATAAGTTTGCCCAGGGTGATTGACAGCCCCTACTCGTGCACCATTGTCTTATTGTCTTGCTTGAGCAGGGGGTGGCATTGCACAAGCAGACGCTTCTGCAATGTTCAATGCGGTCAGCATAATTCTGGCCACTTGCTTCAATCCTGGGTGGACAGGTTCATGGATGCAAACCTTGTCCATCCGGGCTTTGTAAATGGGGCCCTTTACCCTATGGGTAAATACTATGTTCTATTTGAAAACGTTTTTAGGGTACTTGGTAATAAGCTGAAAAGTGTTGTCTGGGGTTTATCAACTCCTAGCTGTGGAACTTGAAAAAAATTAAAATGGCCCTGTAAATGTTTTGTTTAGTTGTTAAGAAAGAGGGGTAAAAGGTGAAAATTTAGCAGATTGTTTGGAAAATAGATCATGGCTACAGTGTATCAGGAACAGACCTGCAAGATAGTTTTGTTTTGAAATGTAGAATGAAATTAAAAGTTTGATTCATAGTTTTTTGTCATTTGTCCAAAATGAATATGGAAACAAAATCCTACAAAGTCGCACAGAAGACAAATCATAATGTAGCCAAGCATTTAATTCCACTGTATAGTGTTACATCTGCTGTGTGCAAGGAATAAACGTTTTTCTCTTTGTATCTTTTCTGGCTTTATGCTGGAGCGTTTGTCAGATCCATCACCACCTTGCCCTTTGCCAGATCATATTACTCAGCCTGTCAGACAGGTGTCAAAATGTATAGCGAAGGAAACAAATTAACTGCAGTATTCTGTCAGCATGTAAATGAAACCCACAGAGTGAGTGTGAATTTAGTTGTACTTGTAGCTCTCTTGGTTATACAGAGATAGATGAAAGTGGATTGTATTTAATATCCTGTTTAAAAGTGCATATATGCAAATGTAAATGAAAGAGCACAGATTATTATAGATATATTATTATATTTATCATTATACACCTAAAAAAGGCATGAAAACATAATAATAAAAAAAGCATTATCACTTCAGGCAGAGCAACTGAGCAAGCACAGCTGAGATTACTCACTGTTGTGATATTTTATATAATACATTTATCATAGATACCTTTTTCATGCGGGTGGGTAATAGAACGTTTATAACAAGGCGCTGGTAAATGAACATAACAAAAATCTATTTACTGCATATCTGTTCGAGGCTGGGTTTTTAGATCTAGGGCCCAATTTAACAATGCATGTACGGACAAGGTTCGCTTCTGCAAAACTGTCCGCCCAGCATCGCACCCGGCAGGCGGCAGTACGATGCTCATATTTTATATTATTTCGCCTGAGGTGATTTAAATCCACCAGCTAAGAGCTGGTATAAAGATTAGGAAGCAGCGGTCTGATGATAACTGGAGCCCATACTTTTTAATTGTGCATCTTGTATCATTTATTTCTATTTTATTATTTTAAAATATTCAAATTTTTGTGTATTTATTGTTATGTTGCTGTGTGGGGAATATTTATTTAAAGGCATAACTGTTCTGCCTTATTGGTTCCCCTGTGAGTCTTAAAAGCTTTAAACTGGAAGATGCTTCAAGAAATTTTATATTCTTTTATTTTCTTTTATTTTATTTTAGGTGTTTGGTTAATAATGAGTAAACCTGTTTAAAGGCTATTTCAGACTTGCCAACTTTGAAATATATTTTCTAATATAAACTAATTTACATATCTGATAGTCTTTAATTTCCTTTACTGGGATATTTTTTATATATTGGGCAGCACTTTCTGCACCAAAAAAGGGGCACAGAACATAGGAAAGGGGGAAGGAAGTGAGATCTTTTGACAAATCAGCTCAGTAGTTTGCAGTGATGTACAGGGGCCTGACCATTCATGTGTACAACTTCCCCTGTCCAATCATGACAGAACATTACTAAATAATTAATGTGAGGACCAGAAAGTCATGCATCAAATGCCAAACAGGCTTGTCCAATCCGCTTGTAACCTAGCATAGGGATGTGGTAGTCTTCGTGAACATCAGCCATTTTTAGTCACTTAACTTCAGCTTCTAATGAATGCAGTGGTGTGTGCCTCTGTCTGCTTGCTGTGCTGTTTTTTTTGTTGCAAAATTGAGCAGAGTCAGATTTTTTTCTTGTAACTGCACATACTCCATTATTTATTTTTTCATTCTGGGTACCAGGGGATAATAATTTTTCTTTACTAGTTTATTGTTAAAGAGTTGAGAAATGCAGCTGGGAAAAAGTCTTAATTTAAGTTTTTTTCTTGCAGTTAGTGCATCACTTTATACTGCGTGGGGGCATAGCTGGGACTGGTAGGTAAGTCTCCTGCCTTTGGGCTAGATTACAAGTGGAACACTAAATATCGCTTTGTAATACTATGTTTCCAGCTGTCGCCACCACCACCACTAGTAGTGCCAGCACCATCACTACAAGTGCAGTATCCATGCATGCTTCACTTCTCTAATGAGCAGAAGTTGGACAAGCACTGTTGCCTCTGTTTCACAATTTTCAAGGTCAATGTCTGCTCTTCCTTCTCAAGCATCTAGAGGAGCAGCGGCAATTGGGGCAGCAGAAGAAGGGTCATCTTCAGCATCTGCTGTAGCATGCGTTCCCATGTTCACCAGGAGTTGGACATATGTAGGACCCACTGCTACCTGACTAGTAGCAGCAGCAGCACCAGTAAAGACCATCTAAGCCCACCCATAAAACAAAAGGAGACAGTAAGGGGAACTAAAGTTGAAGATGCTGAATTGACATTGTTTGGCTCCAAGCCTAGTAGTAGGATTGGAAGGGAACCTGAGGTTACCAAGTGGCCTCTTTTTACACATCAGCTCTTTAGACAGTCTACTTCCAAAACCACCTGAGCCAGTGTTCACCCCAGTGCCACCATCAATTCTACCACTGCCAGTTCCACCACTATCCTGATTCCCTCTATGTTTTAATAGCAACAGCCGGGTGGGTTTATCACAATCTAAAAGGCTGTCTCTGAGCCACTACAGCAGCAGCAAGACGGACATTGCAGGAGATATAGATGATTGCATCATGTCAAGCAGTCAAGGAGAAGAGGGAAGTATTGAGCAGGTTTCCCCAGTCTCTGTTTTGAGCGATGAGGATATTGCTACAACTCCCATAATTTCTGTTAAAGCCTTTACTCTGGACCAGGATGAACTTGATTACATCCCTAAAGGAGAAAGTGGAAGAGCAATAGATTCCACCACAAAGTCTGTGTGCACAATGGGCAGCAGCACTTGCTCCCCACTTTTACGTCAGCAGTCTCCTCCTGTATTCCCTCAATCTCCATCACCACCAATATCCAATGTAAAACAAAAACAGGAAAAGAAGTCCCTTTGCAAGATCGCAAGGTCCAAATTTTAGATGGTGTATTTCCTCACTTACACCGACTGTGGATGATTCATTCCTCCTGTATTAGCATTCCCCCGGTTCTTGCCAGAAAGGGACAGTATTTTAAGCAACGCGTTTCAGCTTTTAGAATTGCCTTTTTCAAGATCTCTATCTTCAGCCAGATACTATATATTAAGCTGCAGGTGCAGCACAGAAGCATATTTTCAATAATTTTTATAATTAGGGGTAGATTTATGTAGGGTCAAGTGGACATGATTCGCTGTAGTGAATCATGTCTGCTTGACCTCGCTAATGTAATCCTCGTGATATATTTCCTATCAGATCAAACTTGGTCAGTAGTTTTCTTATCCCGGAGTCAAGTGGAAGGAAAAGGAAATATCCCAGAACAAGGGAACAGGTAAATAAATGAGGTAAGAAGTACTCACAGTAGAGAGGACAATCCTTCACGGCACTACAGGGGATAACTGGAGAGTAGTAAGGCAAACAGAGTTCGGCAACAATAAGGCAATCCAGAATATCAGCAGTACAGGGGTTAAACAGTATAGAGGTCTGCGACAGGCAGAGTTCAGCAACAATAAGGCAGTCAGTTGTTAAGGGGTTAATCAGTAGAGTGGTCTTGAGACAGGCAGAGTTCAGCAACAATAAGGCAACCAGCATTTCAGGGGTTAATCAGTAGAGTGGTCTTGAGACAGGCAAATTTCAGCAATAATAAGGCAACCAGTAGTTCAGGGGTTAATCAGTAGAGTAGTTTTGAGACAGGCAGAGTTCAGCAACAATAAGACAATCAGCAGTTCAGGGGTTAATTAGAGAGTAGTCTTGAGACAGGCAGAGTTCAGCAACAATACGGCAATCAGCAGTTCATGGGTTAATCAGAAAGTAGTCTTGAGACAGGCAGAGTTCAGCAACAATAAGGCAAACAGCAGTTCAGGGTTTAATTACAGAAATGAGCACCCAGGAGCACAAACAGTAACACCTATACTTGGTCAATGTAAGTAAGGAACAGAGGTACTTACATAGCCCCAGGTTCGTGCCAAGGAATAGTTCGAGGAGGCTCAGAGGAATGACGTTGCGGCAAGTGCGCCCAGAGCACCGCTGCTTCCATGGCATACGCTGTTGACATTTAACATTGCACAAGCATTTCTAGTGAAATGCTTGTGCAATGCTGCCCCCTGCTCACCAACGGCCAGGGGGTGTCAATCATCCCGATCGAATCGGGATGATTTCAGTCTGACACCTAAAAGGTGGCGGGTGAAGATAAGTAGCAGCAGTCTTATGACAGCTGCTTCTTAACTTCCGTTTCTAGTGGACCAGAAACGATCGGGCCGGAAGAAGCATCCACTTCTTGTTAAATCTACCCCTTAGTATCTTAATATTTAGAACATTTATTGTTTCAGATTTCATTTGTATAAGGAAATCCCTTAATTTGTGCAACTGGCTTAAATAGTATGTTTGTTTATAGTGCTGTGAAGTGTATAATTTTTCTATCAGTGTAGAAATAATATACAGTGCCACATCTCAAACTCCCGGCAAGGAGACCTCAATAGCATTAGAAGGACAGGCAGAGGCAGTAACTGCTTCATGTTGCTCAAAGGTGTGGAACCACTTTGTTAGCATCAGTGATGGCCGCTTTGCTAAGTGCAAACTCTATGGCAAAGAAGTTAGCCCTGGGAGAGTGCTGGGTCATCTCACCAGCTCCGGGATGAACCAACACATGATGAGGCTGTGTTATTAAGGAAAGAAGATGGGACAGCAACAGCATAAAAATCTCCTTATCCCAGCCGGCAACATCAAATACTAGGAGCAGCACTACCAGCATTAGTCAGGACCGGGAACACTGTATTTATGGCACTCAGAGTGAGCTACCACCTTCAACATCACAATGATGTGTTCAGCCCACCCAAAATAATGTTGGGGGGATTACACTCTAAAGGGATGTTCAGGCAGCAGTTGAGAAAATCAACCCGTCTGATAGGTCAGCTGGTAGCTGTCAGTGGTGTTTCCTCCACCATGCTTGAAAGGGAGCCTTTCATGCAGCTGATGGAAACAATTGCTCCCCACTACCACCTCGATCACACAGCACTTTCAGCAGCAGCATAATCACCTATTCCGTTTCTGTATTGCAATGTTGAAGGAGGAATTGGCGAAGGTTGCTGGACAGTCAGTGCACATAAACACCAACTTATGGAGTGCTCCTAGCAGCCATCATGCCTTCCTCTCCCTGATGGCACATTGGTGTGATATGTGATGGGGCTGAGAGTAGTGCTACTGCTAGTGGTGGTGTAGCGGCAGGCAACTCCAGTCAGAGCTGGAGTGCGATGGTAGATCAGCAGTGCTACCAATTATTCCTCCTCCATACCAAGGTGTTGGATGAGCAGCCTGTTCTGTGGTTGTCATCATCAGTTAAGAGTCATAGTGAATTGTTACCCACTGTGTATAAGGGACATTAGACACACATTTTTCCTCCTTTCTTGGAGGTATATTTTTGGGGTTTGTGCACTGAGGCCTAACTAGTCCAGTAAGTCTGCTGCCTGCTGCTGCCTCTCCTGCATCTTGCCTTCTTGCTCTGTGGTGGTCATCATCAGTGAAAGTTAAAAATCATTGTGAACTGTTACTCTCTGTGTCCAAGGGACTCTAGGTACATGTTTGTCCTCCTCCCCTGGAGGTGTATTTTTTAGGGTTTGCACACTGGAGGTCTACCTAATCCAGTAACTCTGCTACCAGCTTCTGCTGCTATTGCTGCTACGCCTGATCCTTCCCTTTCTGTGGCAGTCATCATTAGTTGAACTTTTGGTCGATGTGTCCAAGGGGCTCTAAGTATGTCCTTGTCCTCCTCCCTTGGGGGTATTTTTTTATTCTTATTGGAGTTTGTGTATCAAAGGTCTACTTAGAAAACTTTGTTGCCTGCTGCTGCCACTCCTTCTCCTGCCCTTCCTGCTCCAATGCCAAATCCTCAGGCAACTGCAAGCCACTGTGTTCAAGAAACTCTAAGAATGTTTGTCATGCTCCTTTGGAAGTGTATTTTTGAGGTTTATGTTCTGTAATCAGAGGCCTACCTAGTTCAGGAACTCTGCTGCCTGCTGGTGCCACCTATCCTGCTCTTGCCCTTCTCTGGATTGAGTCTCCAAGGATATTTAACTACAAACTTGTTATGGAGCAGGTGTGGGAGAAAGTGAGGAATGGGGGTACTTTAGCATGAGGGATTTGACAAAGAATGAGAGAGTTGAAAAAAGTAAGACTGAACAGAAAGGTTTTAGTTGTGGGAAGTTGAAGCTAAGAAGGGGAGGGCAAAAGGGTGGTGGGAAAAAAGTAGTATTAGTGAATAATTGATATAACTGTAATTACCATTAGCTTTACATTTCAATATATTGTTTAAATTATCTTTGTAAAAGTGTTCTAGTTTCTGTATGTTATATCCCATGTTGTGCCAAATCTTTCAATTGTTGGCATTTGCAAGCAGTGTAATTTTGTTGCTAAATGGAATGTTTTGTGGGCTTCCCATAGGCATTAATGTAATTGAACGAATTTTGTTTCAAACTAAATTCTTATCTGAATATTTAATATTTAAAATTCGTACAGACCCTGGGAATTTCTAGCCGGCACCACAGACAAAACCATACATACTGTTATAAATATTATCACAGAAGAAAAAGGACTAAACAAAGACAAGGTAAGGATTACATCTGTGGAGATCAGAGATGTGGTGAATAATGTTAACATATTCCCAAGAAGTGAGAAGAACTTGAGGCAAACTTTTATTACCGAGGACATGAAGATCCTTGAAGAAAGAAGGAGGCGGCACACTTGGTAAAAGTAAATCAAACAGGAACTTTATTCCATAAGTCGCTACAAACACACTCCCAACAGGAGACGGAGGAAAGGGGGCGTGTCCTTACGCGTTTCGTGCCGTGCGGCACTTAGTCATAGGCGAAGATCCTTACCTATATGTGAATGTGATATCCTCAACTAACTTTTGGTGATCAAGACAGCGTTCTAATAATGGTCCTAACATTCATCTACTCCTATATGGATTCTGACCACACTGTTTTCTCAGTCCATAGAAGTGGTATTGGGTAAATACATGTATACATTCTTTTTATATTTCTTGCACTCAGCAAGAATCTTTGGTGCAATTTTGTCTAACCCTGCAAAAAAAAAAAAAAATCTTGTCTTTACCTTTATTTCCACTATTAAGAGATACTGAGATATTTGAACCTTTCTATATTGTTATTTATAGACAGGAAATAGCTATCAGGTAGATTGCGAGTTTTGCGTTACGGCTTTTAACGCAGAAAATACTGCAATTGTAGCGTAATGGCAGCAACGCAGCTATTGCGAGTTGTGTCGGTATAGCTATACCGCAAGCATTTTAGTCTGTAACGCAATGTCCATTCCGCACTCAAAAAAATTACGTTTCTGCGTGGGATTTTCATAGCGCCGGTATTACAGGTTGTGCGTTGAGGCTAAAAAGCTTGTGTTATAGCCTATACTGACACGATTCATACCGCCTTATAAGAGCAGTAGTTATGAGTTTTGCGCCACAAAAATGGTTCACAAAATTCATAACTAAAGTGTTACAAAGTACACTAACACCCATAAACTACCTATTAACCTCTAAACCGCCACCCTCCCACATCGCACAACACCCCCCTAAATTTAAATTTAAATTACAATATAACTATATTTAAATAAATAAAAAACTTACCTGTGAAATAAAAATAAACCTAACATTAAACTATAAAGTAACCTAACCTTACTATTCTAATAAAATAAAAAATACTACCAATTAAAAAATCTAAATTTTAAATTTAAAAAACCTAGCACTACGAGAAAAAATAAGAAATCGAAAATTACAAACAATAATAAACACGAAATTACCAAAAATAAAAAACACTAAGCTTACAAAAAAAATAATAAACGAAATTATCAAAAATAAAAACAATTACACCTAATCTAATAGCCCTATGAAAATAAAAATCCCCCCCAAAATAAAAACACCACCTAGCCTACAATAAACTACCAATAGCCCTTAAAAGGGCCTTTTGTAGGGCATTGCCCTAAGTTAAACAGCTCTTTTACCTGTAAAAAAAATACAAAGTCCCCCCAACAGTAAAACCCACCACCCAACCAACCCCCCAAAATAAAAAACCTAACTCTAACTCTGGGGCATTTGTATGGGCATTGCCCTTAAAAGGGCATTCAGCTCTTTTTCATTGCCCTTAAAAGGGCATTTAGTTCTTTTTCAAAAGCCCAAACCCTAATCTGAAAAAAACACCCCAAGAAACTCTCATCCTATTGGCTGATTTGAATTTGAAGAATCAAATAAGCCAATAGGAATGCAAGGTACGACATTTTGAAATTTCATTGCAGCTTCAGTGTACGGCGGGGACCGTATGAAGAGGACGCTCTATAGTTATTTAAATATATTTATATTGTAATTTTAATTTAAAGTTAGGGGGTGTTAGATTTAGGGGTTAATAGTTTAATTTAGTGTTTTGTGATGTTGGGGGCCGGCAGTATAGGGTTTAATAGGATTATTTAGTGCGGAGATGTGGGAGGCCAGAGGTTTATGGGTTAATAGGTTTATTTAGTTGTGGAGATGTGGGAGGCTGGATGTTTAGGGGTTAATAGGTTTATTTAGTTGCGGAGATGTGGGAGGCCGGAGGTTTAGGGATTAATAACTTTATTATAGTGGCAGTGATGTCGGGGAGCGGCGGAATAGGGGTTAATAACTTGTATTAGTGTCGGCAATTTCGGGAGTGGCAGATTAGGGGTTAATAACTTTATTATAGTGGCGGTGATGTCGGGGAGCGGCAGAATAAGAGTTAATAACTTTTTTATGATCTTTTATTGAGGTTTTGCATAATAAGACAAAAGCGTACAGAAAACATCATAGCAGAAATGAGAAAAAAATTACATGAAATACAATATCAAGATGTTGATTTCTAACATATGAGCTTTTGAATCCTCTATTTTGTGCATTTTTAATAGTTTCCTTGGATGACCATTGAGCTGGGCCCTTTGATATAGGTAGTACTGGTTGGGAATAATAGTCATATCAAAGACTCTTAGTGGGTGTGGAAATATAATGATAACAGTAATGGTAAAGCTTAAACGTATATTAGTCAATGATGAAGGTACATGCTGAAATAAGTTATAAGATGGTGGCCACATCTCTGGCCACTCATTTATAAATGTTATAGTAAAATGTTATATAATATTTAGCGGGTAGGTTTATATGGGGGGTTAGCAATGAGCTGTTTACGAGGGCTTAGAAGCAGCAAGGTTTTGAGATTTTAAGACATATTACCCATTGCACACAAAGGGTCACTCTTTGACCTATCTTAGCTATAAATGTAGAAGTAAGGGGAGTTGGCTTATTGTCATGGCTACTCTTTGACCTTAGGAAGTAGGGATAAATAACTAGCAGCTGGCAACTTTCAACTTGTGTTCCTCGTATGGTACAAAGGGTCACTTTTGGACCTATCTGAAACTAAATTGGTAAAGTATGGGGAATAAGCTAATTGTAACGGTCACTCTTGGACCTTAGAATGTAGATTATAGGGAAGAGCACCTGATATAGGAATATAATGTATATATATGATAGTGCTAATATGAGAGTATATGATAAGAGCCGCTCTTGTTTAGTTGTTAGGGTAAAATCTCATTGTAAGAGGTCTGCCATCATAGAAAAAGATGGGGAACTACTTTTTAAGGCTTTAGTTTATAAGAGCAGTTTGCATAGCTTTAATTAGTAAGAGGAGAAATGTATAGTTTACATGTAATCTAAAAGAATTATATACAGGTCAATTGAGCTTAGGTATATGCTATACTTAATATTGTACAATGTGCCAGCTGCTTACTAGGATGTAAGTGTAGCAGGTGGGGAACAGATAATAATTTGCGTCTTTAGTCATACTATGGAGGGAGTATAAGACAGTCTAAGGTCTACAGGGGGGTTCACTCAGAGTTTAAGGGACCCCCGATTAAAGGTGATTGAATACCACATTTATTGTACTCATGTTACCGTTCAGAATTTGCTGAATGCAGAAGCATTCTTAAGGTATGATGGATGTAGGAAACAACTTATAATAACTATCACAGGTAATAACAGTGCAAGATTTGAAACTAATAACAAGTAGCACCACAAAACTATTCAGTAAAGTAATAAAAAGAAATCAGCCGAAATCTGCTAATGTGTAAGCATCAGGAAACTATAAAAATCAGGTGTAGATAGTTTCTAAACATTATGTAATAGTCAGGGATTGATGAGGTGAATAACATTCATATCTGTGAACTACCCAGGTGTTATTATATATAGATTACTCCTAATAGTCATAGTCAACCCCAGTTACTGAAAGGTATTTATACTTTCAATTGTGTTCCGATGGGGGTACAAGGCTAGATTGTGCTGCATGGAACCTGAATATACATCTCCTGCATCTTGCCTTCTTGCTCTGTGGTGGTCATCATCAGTGAAAGTTAAAAATCATTGTGAACTGTTACTCTCTGTGTCCAAGGGACTCTAGGTACATGTTTGTCCTCCTCCCCTGGAGGTGTATTTTTTAGGGTTTGCACACTGGAGGTCTACCTAGTCCAGTAACTCTGCTACCAGCTTCTGCTGCTATTGCTGCTACGCCTGATCCTTCCCTTTCTGTGGCAGTCATCATTAGTTGAACTTTTGGTCGATGTGTCCAAGGGGCTCTAAGTATGTCCTTGTCCTCCTCCCTTGGGGGTATTTTTTTATTCTTATTGGAGTTTGTGTATCAAAGGTCTACTTAGAAAACTTTGTTGCCTGCTGCTGCCACTCCTTCTCCTGCCCTTCCTGCTCCAATGCCAAATCCTCAGGCAACTGCAAGCCACTGTGTTCAAGAAACTCTAAGAATGTTTGTCCTGCTCCTTTGGAAGTGTATTTTTGAGGTTTATGTTCTGTAATCAGAGGCCTACCTAGTTCAGGAACTCTGCTGAAAATATCAATTGCTTATCTGATTTTGAGTGATAAAGTAGAAAACATTCTCAACAAATACATATCCCCATAACGTTACAGCTATAGTTACAACAAAATATAAAACTGTAAATAAGCATTTGTATGTAACAATAATACAAAGACTGTAGCCAGATATCAAAACCTTATTAACATGATAAATGAGAAATACTGGCATTAATTATGGGACTGAGGAGGGTCCGAAGGTAAGTTCTGATCATCCTACACCAGATGCAATGAACTGGGTGATATCTAGCGAGCAGTGAGACTGGTATAGTGACTTATATGCAAGGCACTGTCACTGAATAATTGCAGTCATTCGGCATTCACCGCCATAGCTCAAAGGTTCCAGTGGGACAAGTGTCTTGTGATCTAGAGTCCTTTGTGACCCTCGCTCTTTCTGCCCCTCCATCAGTAAGCTGTCTATAAGCCTTGTATTAGTGTTAGAACTGCCATGTATCAGGAGGCCGGCCACACCATCCTGAGTTTCGGCCAAGGAGGGCTCAATGTGTAAACTGTGCTGATGCGTAGCATACCTATGACTAGCTGCGTAGTGGAGGTTACCTGGATACCTGTTATGTAAGGTAGAGTTCAGTTCCTTTTCACCTCTCTCAGGCTGGATCAAATAGCTCTCAGATGGAGCTGCTGTGTGAAGAGGGATGGTTACAACGGTTTGCGGTTTTCTTGTTCTGCAAAAGATCATCGCCTCTCAGCCATCTTTGGTATATTGACATCTCCTTGAACGCATGGATTTCTGATCACAAGCGTGAGTTCAGCAAAATAGTTTTGCATCTGCAGATAGAACTTTGAGCTTGTATCTCCTCCATAGTCAGGGTAGAAGGTTTAATTAGGAAGGACTTCAGAGTTCTTATATATTAATAGCTGCACTGACCCGGGCAGGGCAGATCAGGAGTTAATAACTTTTATTAGTGTCAGCTATGTCGGGAGCGGCAGATTAGGGGTTAATATCTTTATTTAGGTGTCGGCGATGTTGGGGGCGGCGGATTAGGGGTGTTTAGACTTGGGGTTTGTGTTAGGGTTTAAATGTAACTTTTTTTTCCCCATAGACATCAAAGGGGTTGCGTTACGGAGATTTTTTTCCAACACTCTCTCCCCATTGATGTCTATTGAGCATGTCAAAGCAGCCCCTGGATTTTGTGCGGTATGGACCTTAACGCCACCATATCGCACGCACAAGGAGGCTTTTCAGTAACTCCTAATGGCAGCGCTATGAAGGGTGAAATAATGCAATTTTTTTGGCGTTAGTTTAGCACCCTGTTTAGCTCAAAACTTGTATTCTAGGTGAAATGTTATTTAGTAAGCTATCTTTACCTTACATGGTATTATTGTTACTTTCTAATGTGCTATTCATAAGCTGATATTTGGGAGTAATTATGTGTAGTCTGATGTTCACAACTATTAGAAGCTCCCTATATATTTAGATTGAAGAGCTATAGAGTAGAGCTGATATAAAGTTTAATTCTACTTCCTCACAGTTTGCTTATAGATAGTCAATGCTTTACATTATGTCATTAAGGTCTACAGTTTGTTTTTCTATTTGTTTATCTATTCTCCTAGCGGTGACACTATGCCTGTCTACCTGCAGCTGGGAAACAGTGGGGTACAGCTGTCTTACTTACTTTGGAGATGCATGGAAATTTACTTTAGGTTAACTGTAGATATATTTTGATATCTACTGCAACGTGTCACCATACAAGGGAGTGGCGTTTGACCCCTGTATAGGTCAATAGGGATAGGTGGAATGGGCTTTGAGAAGAGGTGGTAGGAGTGAGAGAGTACGTGTGGAAAGAAGCTTGCTTTTCCTCACACTTACATGTCTGAAGATCTGCCAATGGTGGCTATCCAGGACCTGATGGAGGGGGTGACAGCCTTGGCTCAAGCAAGGGGCACTGTCTGGGTGCTGAAGCAGTTGAGGACAGCAGGATCAACTCCTTCAACAGGCTTGGAGACAGCTGGGAGAGGCTGGATGCCACAGTCATCTGGGAGCGACTTAGTCCAGAGCTGAGTGGGAGGTCCAGGGCTAGAGTACCTAGCCAGAGAAGAAGGAGAAGCAGGGGAATTTCCCCTAGGAGAAAGCAGATTGTCAGGAGCTCTACGCCGGTAAGGCCTTCAGTGGCAGAGGAGACGGCAGCGCAGGCAGATGCTGTGGCGGGAGGCGGAGCCGGTGACATCATTACCCGATGATTGGGTGGAAGGCTTGGAAGGACGGTGAGGGAGCGAAGGCCACCAGCAGCCAGGGCAGCTGTAGGAGGTAGGGTGGGGAGAGGATGGGGGGGTTTAGTGTAGCTGGGGACACTAAACAGCATAACAGGAAGAAGGCTGGGTATGGCTCTGTGAGCGGTGGAGTGCTTTGTGAATGGGAAGGCTGTGTGCTCAGGATTTGTTGCGGGCAATGAGGGTGAGGTGCCTGTCATAGGTTTAGAAGTTAGTGTGTGTGTTACTTGGCCCAGCATGTCAGTTGGATGTGAGCTTGGACATGGGCTGTGTATAGGGGGTTATGTATGGGGGCTGCTTTGGGGTTCATCTCTGGGGTGTTGTTTTCAATTGCACTGGCTGGATAGGTTGTGCCCTCCTTATATGGTAGTTAGCTGGAGCCTTGTGAAGCAGGTAGGATGTAAGTTCTGTGGGTCAGGGGTGTGATAATGAGTTGTTTGGCTCTGATATTGTGGGGATAGAGGCTGTGAAAAATAGGTAGCATGTGTAAAAAAAAAAAAGGATGGCTAGATATGTAGGGAGGAATGGTAGGGGCTAGGGATAGCAAAGGGGGATTAGGACATGGGCATGGTTCTAATGTGCTGTTGTCCCTGTCCCCCCCTCCTCCGTCATAGAAATGGCCAGGACCAGGAGACGCCACCTCGGGAGCAGTATTTTAAAGACATGGATATGGACACCATCTTCTTAATGGTTTCTTACAATGAGTTTGAGGAGGAGCTGCACAGTGGGGCTGGAGATGCCGGACCAGTTACAGCAGACCAGGTAGGAGACATCAGTGTGTTAGCGCAGTTGTTACAAATTATGTCACATGGTGCTGCTGGGGCTGGAGGGGGAAAGGAGGGGTCCTGGTCAGTATGAGGAGAGGAGGCAATGGCCTGAGGACAATGGGGTCAGGACGGGTACGAGGTGGTCGGGTTTGGCTGGTCCTGAAAGTATGTTTCTTCACAGACTGGAGAGGATTACAGCCACAGGAATTGCGGCAAGAGAACCGGTGGGTCAAGGACTGGCAGGCAGTGAGGGAGATCCCGCTCGCCAGTGGATGTCAGGAGGGGGAGGACCGTACAAGCATCACTGATCTTGCGGAGATTGGATAGATCACCCAGGGGGAGAAATAATCCAGAGAGGAGACCGACTCAGACCAGGACATGGTCACCAGGGCGATGGATGGAGGACAGTAGGAGATCAGAGAGAAGGTTGGAAGAAAGGATGAGAATGGAGGCAGGGAAGCCCGGGCGTAGAGGTGGCACCAAACAGCACAGGTGAGGTGTCTGGGAGTGCTTTGAGTACTTCTTGAAGTGTGAATTTGGTGCTTCTGAAGGGCTTAAAGGATCTGGTGGCTCAGGTGGAGAAACAGTGTGGTGAGAGGGTAGGTTTGGTATCAGGGGGGACTGGGGTGGCTGATGTGTGGGGTCAGCAGATTGGTGCCCAAGGGGCGGTGGTTGGGGTGGCAGAGTCTTTGGCTGGTGGAGCTGGGGCAGGAACCATAAAGGTGGCAGAGGTGGCCTTGAGCAGGCAAGGGTTAGGGTAATAAAAATAATGCCGTGGTTAGAATGGTACAGTAGGAGGAGGTTGAGAAGTTTGGATGCTGAGCTGCTGCTAATGGGTTTTAGTTTGGGGTTTTTGATTCCGTCTGAAGAAGGTGGGGGGTCCAGGGCTCATGGGAATTTAAAATCAGCAAGGGAGTTCCTGGATATTGTTAGGAGTAAATTGCGGAAAGACGTTTCATTGGGTAGAATGACTGGTCCATTCAGGGACCTTCCGTTGGCTAATTTGAGAGTATCCAAGGATGTCTCCGGACCAATTAAGAATGATTCATTACCTATCTTATCCAAAAGGGGCTTCAGTCAATGATGGGATTGATCCTGAGTTAGCAGCAGTGCATTATGCATCGTTTGATAAGGTGGTTGAGTTGGTACGGGCAGCTGGGGTTGGTGCCTTGATGGCAAAAGTTGATGTGGAAGCGACATTCCATTTGTTACCAGTGCACCCGAGATGTCATCATCACCTGGGTTGCTTTTTTGATGATTCATACTTCGTAGATCTGTGCTTGTCGATGGGTTGTTCTATTTTCTGCTCATATTACGAAAAATGTAGTTGTTTCATAGAATGGGTGGTAAAACAGCAGTCGGGTTTGAGTACCTTGTACATTTTTTGGATGATTTTTTTGTTTGTCGACCTGGATGGGTCTTCAGAATGTGGGCCGATCATGGCAGTTTTTATGCAGGTAGCGAAGGAATTTGGAATCCCGGTGGCGGAGGAGAAGACTGAGGGCCCTACCACATGCTTGAGCTTTTCAGGTATTCAGATTGATACAGTCCAGATAGAGTGTAGGTTGTCGGAGGATAAGGTTGTGGATCTGTTAGCCACAATTGAAGGTGTGTTGGGGAAGCCGAAGCTTAGATTGAGAGAACTTCAGTCATTGATTGGCAAGCTCAACTTTGGGTGTAAAATCATCCCGGTGGGGAGGGTTTTCATGAGAAAATTGTCTTTAGCAACTGCGGGGGTTAAAGAGCCATTTTACCAGATTTGGCTGAGGAATGAGCTCAAAGAGAATTTGAAGATTTGGTGGTGTTTCTTGAGGGTTTTCAATGGGAGGGCACTGGTCCAGGAGGAGGGAGTATTGGATTTGAATCTTCCTTTGTTCACGGAGCCTCGGGCCATAGGTTTTAGGGTCTATCTTTAGGGCAAGTGGTGTGTGGATCTGTAGAGTGCATGGGGGCACCCTTGTATAACCAGATTTATTAATATAAACCTATATATAGCTATGGTCTAAATCAAGCCAGGTGTGTTAGTGGGAATCTATAACAAGTGAGTGGCAGAGATGTTTCAGTATAAACATTAATGGTATAGTACAGTGATTTGCAACCTTTTTTTTTTTTTACACTAAAAAATACTGTGGCACACCACCATCCCAAAATTTTACAAAATCACACATTGTAGCCTAATACAGCATATATATATATATATATATATATATATATATATATATATATATATATATATATATATATATATATATATACATATATATATATATATATACATACACACACACTGTACTGTGCTGTCATGCCATGCATCCTACAAACTATACATGACATATTGACATTCATTCACAAACAATCATAATCATTGTCTGTGCATGAATGTCAATGTCATGGTTGTAAATGATGCCTGATGAGCCTGTCACATACCTCCCAATATTTCAAAATTTGAAAGAGGGACACCCCCGCACTGTTGTCAGTCTGTCACGGCACACCTGAGTATCTCTCATGGCACACTAGTTGAAAAACACTGGTATAGTACTATATAGTAAAAGTAACACACAGGTGACCAGATAGGGCAAAAAGATAGATAATCCCTATCTGGATGCCTTGTGATTAGCCGCAAAGGTAATACAGTGTATAATAACATAATATAGTATAACAATAAAAAAATAAAATAGAGGATAGTCCTTAATAACTAGCTGTGACAGAGTCTTATTGGAGATGATAGTATCAGGTACTGGTGGATGACTGAGCCAGTCGAGGCAGCTATCTGTAAAGGATCAAGGCCACGATCCTGGATCAGTGATCTGCAGACAACATAAAAGGACAGAAGCGCCACATTTCCCAATATTGTATGAAACAATCAGATGATATATGTGAAAATTACACTCACATGTGGCGTTGCACCCCTAGTGGTGCAGAAGGAGGGATCTGGGATCAATTACAGTCCCAGAAGACTGGCCTCCAGTGGATATCTGTAATCTGTAGAGGAGTATACAGGACACAAGGGTGCCTATATGGCCTAGTATTGTTTGTACAGACGAGGTGTGGTAAAGTATAAAATACACTCACATTTGGTGAAGCACCTCCCTTAGTGCTATAGAGGCAAGCTGGGATCAATGTGGTCACCCAGTAGACTTATTCTCCGGTAGTCAGGAACTCTCAGCAATACAATATCAGAATGAGGATGTAAAAGACAAATGCAGTACGGCAGCAAGTTGTAAGTTCAAGAGACTTACTTTATTAAAAATAATAATAAAAACTAGCAATGCGTTTCTCAGCCAACCAGTGGCTGTTTCATCAGGCTTGTGGATCAGTGATCAAGTGGTCAAAAATGTGGGTTGAAGGGGAATTAAATAAGAATTTGGTATAACTGAAGTTGTTTCCGCTGGTGGTGGCGTTGCATGTATGGCCGCATCTTTTGTCTGACAAAAGGGTGACCTATTCATTCTGACAATATGAGTGTGGTGATGGCTCTTAATCGTTTGTCTGCCTTGTCTCTTCCTGTGGTTCATGTGTGGCGTTTATTTGTATTAAAATGTTTGCAATGCAATGTTTTATTTAGAGCAGCCCATGTCCTAGGAAAATACAACACAATTGTTGATGCTCTTTCCCATTTACAGTGAGACTGGTGAGGGGAGCGTTAGCACCAGGGATGTGGAAATCTTACATGCAGGTATGGTTTTTGTGGTGGAAATTTTTACACAGGTGAGGACAGGTCAATTCATCAGAAGGTAGGGTAATGGCAATGTTAGACTGGATGCAGGATTGGAAGCGTGTAGGGATTTTGAGATTCATGGTGCAGAGTCGGCTAGCGACTATGGAATTTATTTTTCAATTGATGGGGTGGGAGGATGTCAGGCTGGTGGCCAGAAGTTTGTGTAGAGGAAGGGTGGTGGTGGATGGCAGATGGCCTGTGCTCTTTTCAGTCCTTCAGCTGATAGTGAATAAACTTCCAGAGATTTGCCTTTTACAATACAAGACCTTGTTATTTAAAGCAGCTTTTGTGATTGCCTTCTTCGGTGTGGTGGACTTCAAATGTCCAACAAGGTGGTGTTTTGGGACATCTTATCCATATGGCTGAGGAGTTCAAAAACAGACTAAAGGGGAAAAAGTATGCAGATAAAATTGAGAGTGATGGGGGGAGATTGTTGTCCTGTAAGGGTGAAGAGGGAATACGTGGGGTTGAGGCCTTGGGTGGAGGGTCCATTGTTTGTGCATATGGATGGGACTTCACTATATAATTTTCAATTTCAATCTTTATTTAAGAAATGTTTGAGACTGCTTTGCTTGGCCCATGGGTGGGTTTGGGACACATTCTTTCAGGATTGGAGCATGTGGAATTTGAAGGGGAATCGGGGAGATGGGTTTTTTTTTGTGGGACAGAGTTCATTTAAATAAAGTTAGGTTGCATTTATTTAATTTTAATGTAAAGGAGGGGGTTATGAAGGCCTTGGAGTTAGTTGGTGGGGATCGGCAGTAGGCCTTGCCTGTGACAGAGTGATTGCCTGGTAGAATAGCAGTTTTTTAATGGGTACCTTCTGGTTTAGCAGGAGAGGAGTAGGTGGGTAGTTATTTATCTGGTTGGAAAAACTGTGGCTGCTATTGGGGAAAGCCTAGTGTTGGGTTTAATACGATTGTTTATTTATCATTCGTTATGTATTTGTTATAAATAAAAGCTGCGGCCTTTGTACCCCATATATGGAGTTGTGTTTTTATTTGAGTAACTACTTAGTAGAGGGGTCAAGTAAGCTCTGGACATGTCACCATACAAGGGAGGGGCGTTTGACCCCTGAATAGGTAAATAGAGATAGGTGAAATGGACTTTAAAAGGAGGTGGTAAGTGGGGTCTGTAAATGTGTATAAAAGAGGTGGGGGTGGCTTGAAAAGAGCACTAAAAGGAGTGAGAGCGTACGTGTGGGAAGAAGCTCCCTCCCATGTTGTAACAAGGTTGAGTGATTGTCGCAGCTATGAGAAAGTGTGGGTGGTGTGATAGCTCTAATTAATCAGTATGCTATACCCAAGTCTTCACACTAATTTCTCTAAATGTGAACTGATCAGAATGAGTGCATAGGGATAGGGCAAGTGCTCAAAAGACTGAGCCAAAGCTGATAAATTAAATAAAAAAGGAGTGAAAATATCAAGTATGTAAAAAGACAAATTTATTCAGCTCATATGAGACTAAATATGCTGTGAATAGACAACTAATATGAATAAGTTTGCTGTAAAAATATACAAGATGCCGGCATCAGAAAATATAATACGCTTGCCCTAACCTTATGCGCTCATTCTGATTGTCGAAGCTATGTATGGCGGAGTGCTTGCCTGGTAGAATAGCAGTTTTTGAATGGGTACCTCCTGGTTTAGCAGGAGAGGAGTAGGTGGGTAATTATTTATCTGGTTGGAAATACTGTGGCTGATATGGGGCAAGCACTAGTGTGGGGTTTAATATAATTGATTATTTATAATTTGTTATGTATTTGTATATAAATAAAAACTGCGGTCTTTGTAACCCATATATCGAGTTGTGTTTTTATTTGAGTAACCACCTAGTAGAGGGTTCAAGTGTAAACCTCTTTACATGTTCCAATAGGTATATTACCCTTACTAATTTTACATTTTGACTTAGCTTTAAATGTAAAGTTATACAATAGATGATACATACATACAAGCTTTTATAGCCCAGTTTTACCCCAGCTTTACACTACTAGGTCACAGCATAGCTGTAGTGATATAATAGGCGCATGTAGAAACTAAACTATTTTGCCTGGAAAAGTTATATTTTAGGGAATTTGCTCCTTTATATGCCTTATAATAAGCTCTCTCCAATAATAAATATTAGACATGTGCAACGCTAAAAATTTTGTTTCGTTTCGTTTTCCTTAGTTAAATAAATAATTTTGTTTCGGGAATTAGTTTAATTAAGTAAAAAAAATTGTTTCTGCAAATTAGTTATGTTAAGTTAAATCGTTTTTTCGGATCCATTCGTTATTTCAGATCCATTCTTTATTCATTTTCATTATTCTAGTCTAAACTTCAGAATAGAATAATGCATATGAATAAAGAATGGATCAGAAAAAAACTAAAGGATCAGAAAAAAGATTTAACTTAACATAACTAATTTGCCGCTGATTGCCGAAACAAAATCATCTAAAACCACCATTACCCACATCGCTGACACTAAATAAAGCTATTAACCCCTAGACCGCTGTACCACCACATTGCCAACACTAACTAAACCTATTAATCTCTAAACCGCCGTTCCCCGACATCACTGACACTAAATAAAGCAATTATCCCCTAAACCATTGCCCCCCACATCTCCAACACTAACTAAACCTATTAACCTCTAAAGGACCCCCCCCCCCACTTTGCAACTAGCTAAATTAAACGATATTAACCCCTAAACCTAACACCCCCTAGCTTTAACATAATTAAAATAGAACTAAATTAAAGTTACAATTATTAACTAACTACCTATTTAAAAATAAATACAAACTTACCTGTGAAATAAAATAAAACCTATGCTTAAACTAATAAAACTTAACATTACTTAAAATAAAAAAACTAACATTACGAAAAAATTAAAACTACAATTACAAAAAATAATAAACACTAAAATTACAAAAATAAAAAAACTACCAATATGAAAGTATCCAAAATTATAAAATTATTCCTATTCTAATACCCTGTTAAAAAAAAAACACCCCAAAATAAAAAAAACCTAATCTATAATAAACTTAGAAGGGCCCTTAAAAGGGCCTTTTGTACGGGATTGCCCTAAAATTAACAGCTCTTTTGCAAAAAAATAAAAACAAACACCCCACACATTACAAACCCCCCCAACCCACAAAATAAAAAAATAACCTACCCATTGCCCCGAAAAAGGGCATTTGTATGGGCATTGCCCTTAAAAAGGCATTCAGTTCTTTTAAAGCCCACTAAAAATAAAAAATAAACTAATCTAAAAATAAAACAATTTTCATTACAAAAATAAAAAACGAAATTATCCAAAATAATAAAAAGTATTCCTATTCTAATACCCCGTTTAAAAAAAAAACACCCTAAAATTATAAATAATCTACAATAAACTACCAATAGCCCTTAAAAGGGCATTTTGTAGGGTATTGCGCTAAAGTTAACAGCTCTTTTGCAAAAAATTAAAGCAAAATCCCCCTAACATTACAAACCCCCACCCCCGCAAAACCCACAAAATAAAAAAATACTAACTAAAAAAACCTAATCTACCTATTGCCCCAAAAAGGGCATTTGTATGGGCAATAAAAAAGCCCTATTCTAAAAAAAAAAAAAACTAACACTAATCCCAAAATCAAAGCATCTTATCCAGGCGGCTTTATCTCTTTATCTTCATCCATCGCGGGACCGGCATCTTCAATCTTCTTCATCCCTGCGGAGGCTGAGTGGTCGGTGGATGCGCAGAGGCAGAGGTCCATCGGTCCGACGTCAAGGTCCCCTTCATGCGATCATCCGCCGCACACTGAGGATTCAATGCAAGGTACCCCTTTTATATTGGAGTAGCGTTGCATTCCTATTGGCTGAAAAATTCAAATCAGCCAATAGAAATAAGAGCTGCTTAAATCATATTGGCTGATTTGAACAGCCAATAGGATTTAAGCAGTCCTCATTCCTATTGGCTGATTCTAATTTTTCAGCCAATAGGAATTGACCTCCGCCTCGACGCATCCAACGACCGCTCCGCCTCCGCAGGGATGAAGAAGATAGAAGATGCCGGTCCCGTGATGGCTGAAGATGGAGCCGTCTGGATGAAGATGCTTCGCCGCTGGGATGAAGATCTTTCGCCGGACTTCAGCAACTGTGAGTACTGATTTTAGGGTTAGTGTTAGGTTATTTTTGTTTTTTTTGGAGTTTTTTTTTTGTTTTTTTTTAGATTAGGGCTTTTTTATTTTAATTGGCCGAAAAGAGCTAAATGCCCTTTTAAAGGAACTAAACTATTTTGCCTGGAAAAGTTATATTTTAGGGAATTTGCTCCTTTATATGCCTTATAATAAGCTCTCTCCAATAATAAATATTAGACATGTGCAACGCTAAAAATTTTGTTTCGTTTCGTTTTCCTTAGTTAAATAAATAATTTTGTTTCGGGAATTAGTTTAATTAAGTAAAAAAAATTGTTTCTGCAAATTAGTTATGTTAAGTTAAATCGTTTTTTCGGATCCATTCGTTATTTCAGATCCATTCTTTATTCATTTTCATTATTCTAGTCTAAACTTCAGAATAGAATAATGCATATGAATAAAGAATGGATCAGAAAAAAACTAAAGGATCAGAAAAAAGATTTAACTTAACATAACTAATTTGCCGCTGATTGCCGAAACAAAATCATCTAAAACCACCATTACCCACATCGCTGACACTAAATAAAGCTATTAACCCCTAGACCGCTGTACCACCACATTGCCAACACTAACTAAACCTATTAATCTCTAAACCGCCGTTCCCCGACATCACTGACACTAAATAAAGCAATTATCCCCTAAACCATTGCCCCCCACATCTCCAACACTAACTAAACCTATTAACCTCTAAAGGACCCCCCCCCCACTTTGCAACTAGCTAAATTAAACGATATTAACCCCTAAACCTAACACCCCCTAGCTTTAACATAATTAAAATAGAACTAAATTAAAGTTACAATTATTAACTAACTACCTATTTAAAAATAAATACAAACTTACCTGTGAAATAAAATAAAACCTATGCTTAAACTAATAAAACTTAACATTACTTAAAATAAAAAAAACTAACATTACGAAAAAATTAAAACTACAATTACAAAAAATAATAAACACTAAAATTACAAAAATAAAAAAACTACCAATATGAAAGTATCCAAAATTATAAAATTATTCCTATTCTAATACCCTGTTAAAAAAAAAACACCCCAAAATAAAAAAAACCTAATCTATAATAAACTTAGAAGGGCCCTTAAAAGGGCCTTTTGTACGGGATTGCCCTAAAATTAACAGCTCTTTTGCAAAAAAATAAAAACAAACACCCCACACATTACAAACCCCCCCAACCCACAAAATAAAAAAATAACCTACCCATTGCCCCGAAAAAGGGCATTTGTATGGGCATTGCCCTTAAAAAGGCATTCAGTTCTTTTAAAGCCCACTAAAAATAAAAAATAAACTAATCTAAAAATAAAACAATTTTCATTACAAAAATAAAAAACGAAATTATCCAAAATAATAAAAAGTATTCCTATTCTAATACCCCGTTTAAAAAAAAAACACCCTAAAATTATAAATAATCTACAATAAACTACCAATAGCCCTTAAAAGGGCATTTTGTAGGGTATTGCGCTAAAGTTAACAGCTCTTTTGCAAAAAATTAAAGCAAAATCCCCCTAACATTACAAACCCCCACCCCCGCAAAACCCACAAAATAAAAAAATACTAACTAAAAAAACCTAATCTACCTATTGCCCCAAAAAGGGCATTTGTATGGGCAATAAAAAAGCCCTATTCTAAAAAAAAAAAAAAACTAACACTAATCCCAAAATCAAAGCATCTTATCCAGGCGGCTTTATCTCTTTATCTTCATCCATCGCGGGACCGGCATCTTCAATCTTCTTCATCCCTGCGGAGGCTGAGTGGTCGGTGGATGCGCAGAGGCAGAGGTCCATCGGTCCGACGTCAAGGTCCCCTTCATGCGATCATCCGCCGCACACTGAGGATTCAATGCAAGGTACCCCTTTTATATTGGAGTAGCGTTGCATTCCTATTGGCTGAAAAATTCAAATCAGCCAATAGAAATAAGAGCTGCTTAAATCATATTGGCTGATTTGAACAGCCAATAGGATTTAAGCAGTCCTCATTCCTATTGGCTGATTCTAATTTTTCAGCCAATAGGAATTGACCTCCGCCTCGACGCATCCAACGACCGCTCCGCCTCCGCAGGGATGAAGAAGATAGAAGATGCCGGTCCCGTGATGGCTGAAGATGGAGCCGTCTGGATGAAGATGCTTCGCCGCTGGGATGAAGATCTTTCGCCGGACTTCAGCAACTGTGAGTACTGATTTTAGGGTTAGTGTTAGGTTATTTTTGTTTTTTTTGGAGTTTTTTTTTGTTTTTTTTTTAGATTAGGGCTTTTTTATTTTAATTGGCCGAAAAGAGCTAAATGCCCTTTTAAAGGCAGTAAAAGAGCTGAATGCCCTTTTAAGGGCAATGCCCATACAAATGCCCTTTTCAGGGCAATGGGTAGATTAGTTTTTTTTTCAGCTAGGCTTTTTTATTTTGTGGGTTTGGGGGGGTGGGAACTGTTAACTTTAGGGCAATGCCCTACAAAAGGCCCTTTTAAGGGCTATTGCTAGTTTATAATAGATTAGGGGTTTTTTCTATTTTGGGATTTATTTATTTTTTAAACGGGGTATTAGAAAAGGAATAACTTTTATTATTTTGGATAATTTTGTTTGTTATTTTTTGTAATAGTAGTTTTTTTTTTTTTAGTTTAGGTTTTTTATTTTTAGTATTGTTAGGTTTTATTAGTTTAAGCTTAGGTTTTATTTTTATTTTACAGGTAAGTTTGTATTTATTTTAACTAGGTAGTTAGTAAATAGTTATATTGTAGCTAGCTTACATTTTATTTTTATTTCACAGGCAAGTTTGTATTTATTTTTAAATAGGTAGTTAGTTAATAATTGTAACTTTGATTTATGTCTATTTTAATTATGTTAAAGTTAGGGGTGTTAGGTTTAGGGTTTAATATAGTTTAAATTAGGTAGGTTTAATAGGTTTAGTTAGTGTTGGCGATGTGGGTGTAGAACGGTTTAGGGGTTAATAGCTTTATTTTGTGTTTTAGTTAGTGTCGCCGATGTTGGGGAACGGCGGTTCAGAGGTCAATAGGTTTAGTTTTTGCCTGCGATGTTTGGGAACTCCGGTTTAGAGCTTAATAGGTTTAGTTAGTGTAGGCGATGTCAGGGAACGGCGGTTTAGGGGTTATTAGCTTTATTTAGTGTTTTGGTTAGTGTTGGCGATGTCGGGGAACTGCGGTTTAGGGACTAATAGGTTTAGTTAGTGCAGGCGATGTTTGGGAACAGCGATTTAGAGGATAATAGGTTTAGTTAGTGTTGGCGATGTTGGGGAACTGCAGTTTAGGGGTTAATAGGTTTAGTTAGTGTTGGCGATGTTGGGGAACTGTGGTTTAGTGGTTAATAGGTTTAGTTAGTGTCGGCGATGTCAGGGAACGGCGGTTTAGGGGTTAATAGCTTTATTTAGTGTTTTATTTAGTGTTGGCGATGTTAGGGAACTGCGGTTTAGGGGTTAATAGGTTTAGTTAGTGTTGGCGATATTTGGGAACCGCGGTTTAGAGGTTAATAGGTTTAGTTAGTTTCAGCGATGTTGGAGTTGGCAGTTTAGGGGTTAATAGCTTTATTTAGTGTTTTAGTTAGTGTCTGCGATTTTGGGGAACTGTGGTTTAGATTAGAACAACGAAAAATTCTGAATATGAATAAAGAATGGATCCAAAAACTCAGAAACTGATTTATTAATTTTCAGAATTTTAGTTATGGTGCTGATTTGTAAATTAGGATTAGGATTTGAATCTCCGAATCGGCCAAAATTTGGCCGAAAATGAAATTCGGTCGAAACAAATTGAACATGTCTAATAAATAGTGAGTATATACAACGGGTTCCAGGCTTAATAATTGGTAATACTTTTTGGTAAGCATTGTTGTTGCCATCTTTAGAGTAAACTTTTTATGAGGCGTCATCTGTCTTACCATATTAGACTCACCCATCAAAGTATACTTGTTTATATTTGTTACTCTGTAGTTGTTACTCTGTAGTGCTCTATCTATTTTCACTACATTTTCATTTTTTTCATTTATTTTACAACTTGCAGGTACTTCATAAAGCTAATACCCTTATTTTACGTCATTAAGCGAGTCTCTAGCCTGAAACCAATTGTTATAGGACTGACCATAAGAATTCAAAATTGTAACTGCTATGGGTCCATGAGAGGCCCTTACTGGCTTATTCCCCTACAACACCGCTTGTAGTTACAAGATAATATTAAGGAAGGTCCAAGAGAGGCCTTTATTTAGTATAAGGGGAACCCTTCTCTTATTATTCATCACTTAATAAAAGGGGTTTATCAAATATGCTATATAATTCTAAGCTCCAAGGAGGCCATTGAGATGTTCTAGCTTAAAGCACTATTGTAGTGCAAAATGCGTCAGGGTAGTCAGTCCTTGTAACCCTGCAGATCTGACATGTTTAGTCTTTCAACATTATTTTAATAAAATTATTTTTTTTTTAATATGGATTACCTTCAAAGTTGGCTGAGATATAGAGCCTGTCAATTTTACATACTGTATATCTTTAGGAAGCAGATTGTTCATTTACAGTCCTCTAAGTGCCAGATTATAAATTGAGTGCTATTTAACATACCCGCATGAGCGTTAACTCCGCTAGAAGTAAACTTTTTGCGCGCGTTGGGTTGAGGTCATATTATGAGTTGAAAGCAAACTGTTTTTGCTCTCATACTAACACAACGCACCATAAAAGCCAAACTTCCAATATCAGGCAAGCGATAACCTATTTCCCCATAGAAGTCAATGGAGCAAAAAAGTAGTGAAAAAGTTAACACCCTACTCACGTGCAAACCTGATGGCATATTCTCAAGTGTGCTAGCCCGACATGAAAATATGAATATTTCACACTCCGATGTTCTTCACATAGAAGAATATGTTATATTTATCCATAAATACACATTATAGATATATAGATATATAGATATATATCTCAAGTTCCCATGGGAACAGGGCTCTCAATTCCCCCTATATTCGTTTGTTTAGCTTTGTCCGGTGTCTTATATTGTATTGCACTGTACTTTTTATCTTTGTACCCATTGACAGCGCTGCAGAATCTGTTGGCGCTTTATAAATAAATAATAATAATAAAAATATTATATATATATATATATATATATATAGATGTTACGGGTAAAGTAAGAAATCCAGGTAATCCTAGGATTACCTTGGTAAAACAGGTATTACCAAAGTGGCTGTGGGTAAAGCCCAATGTACTGTAATTCCCCCATCTACACTATTGATTTTGCCTCGACCTGGGGGGTTCAAGGAAGACACCCTGTCGATCCTCTGGCATCCACCCCAAATGAACCTTGGGGATAGAGGTTTTCAGGGGTTAATGCCCCCTTTGAACCCCCCAGGCAGAAGCAAAAAAGATAGTGAAGATGGGGGAATTACAGTGCATGCTATATATGTTTAATGCAGTGACTCGATGACTCTGAGGGGATTTATGATCTTACGTCGGGCTTTATATACACACAAACACAATTATATATACAATACCAATGAAGAACAGCACCTCCAGTATAGTGCACGTTGCCAAGGAAGGTGTCCAGCCTTCAATCATAAATCCACACACAGCAGCACTTATATATTATAGGTATAGTAATATACATATATATATATATATATATATATATATATATATATATATATATATAAATATCGATTTATAAATACATAGAACATACTCTGCTATGTGCAGAACATTGGAATGTGGAATATTTACAGTAATACACACTATAACACTTTTTTTAAATATGAATTAATATTGCATAAATATGTTTTTACATGTTTTTATAGACCCAAGTTAGCACAGTCACAATATTGCTTTTTCGTGACCAGCGCTAATTTTAGCAAACCACTTCTAATCTAGCACATTGTTGGGGGGAAATTAGAACTAGGTTTTATGTAAAGCTACACTAATCTGGAATAAAGTGCCAGTAAACAGAACAAACAGGAACATTAATAAAATGTACTGCAGCATTCAGTATTAAATTCTACTGACAGATATATAATTATTTAAATTGTTGATCAGTTCTTAAGCAACATAAAAATGTACCATTATAGTCTTCTATGGTCGCCATTGTTCACTTCTTATAACTGTTTCTGTCCACGAGAAAAGAGATTCCTGTCCCATTTAACTCATGCATGCTTGCTCTTTGCTCCAAGCAGAGAAACTGTACATACTTAGTTCTACCCTGTTTATGACTGTAAATAGTACGTCACACAACATGGTTTATTGTTATGCATTGCCCTGAGAATCCTTTTAACCCCTTAAGACTCATGATGAAAAATATTTTTAAAAATTAATTCAAAAGTAAATATTCACTGACTGAATGTATATATATTTGTTTGTTTGTTTCACAAAAATCTCCTTGAGATTTTAGCACGGTCTTTTACAGCAGAAAAGTACTCTACACACACTGGATTAGATGTAAAAGCATTGGCCTGTATATTCACAGACAATTTGCAGGAATACAATTTAACATAAACAAAATAAATCCTTACTGAATAGCGCTTGCTAAACAGAATAGAGTAATCCTGATTTAAATTATAGCATAATCCATCCAAGTCCACAGCACCACAAACTGCTTATTTTAAAAACATATTTCTCTTATTAAAGCTGTTCAGATAAACACAGCGCGACGTTTCAGCCCTAAGGCCTTAATCATGCATGTGCATCATATCAAGTGAGTTAAACAATATATACATTGCTGTGTCTATTATTTTGATCCTGACTAAAGTTATGTGGCTTTTACACACAACTACAAAATTACAAAGCAATATCAAACTTTTATATTCTGTCTCTGCCATACAGGTTCTAACTAGCAGCCCCACTATTTCACAGGAGCTAATTGACATTAATTAGTTGCAGGCGAGAAAACCTTAGCGTGTAAAGAAAACCTGAACTGGATTCCTCACCTACAATTCTCTTCCACATCCAAACTGTGGAGTGGATTACTGCCCCATAATACCCAAATTAATAGTACATTTTTAATTCCACCAAAAATATTGTAGAATTTGCGGGGAAACATAGATTCAAGTATAAAAAATCCCTCGAGCTCTGTCAAACAATATATATATTTTATGAAAAAAGAGCTGGGGATCAGGATCCGGTCCACAACACTTAAAGGGCCATAATACCCAAATGTTTAAACACTTGAAAGTGATGCAGCATAGCTGTAAAAAGCTGACTAGAAAATATCTCCTGAACATCTCTATGTAAAAAAGAAAGATATTTTACCTCAAAAGTTCTTCAGTAGCCACCTCCCACTGTAAAGGATTTCTAAGCAGCATTTTAGTGTGTCTGTTCTGGGACATCTGAAGGGATGAGCATCGTGCACTCTCATCTTATTTCACCAATCAGGTAAAGGAAGTTTACTATGAAATCTCATGAGAGATAAGTCAAATCTCATGAGATCACAGTAAGAGTTCATGAACTCAGCACTGCTGATGCTGATTGGCTGCTGTTAATTTCTTCATTTTTTTTTATTTTTACCTGCAGCTGGGAGCAGGTGAAGTATAACTTTTTACACAGAACTTACTCTGCTGAGCTGAGGAGATTGTGAGGTAAAATATCTTCCTTTTTTACATAGAGATGCTAAGGTGATATTTTCCTGTCAGCTTTTTACAGTTATACTGCATCAGTTTCAAGTGATTTAGCATATGAGTATTATGTCCCTTTAAGCCAGCACAAAGAGATTTGTATAAGGATATACACCAGATCCTGATCCCCAGCTTTTATATATATATATATATATATATATATATATATATATATATATATATATATATATATATATATGTAAAAAAATGAGACAAAGATAAATCATTTTTAGAACTTTTTCCACCTTTAATGTGACCTATAAACTGTACAACTCAATTGAAAAACAAACTAAAATCTTTTAGGTAAAGGGAAATAAAAATAAAAAAATAAAATAATATGGTTGCATAAGTGTGAACACCCTTTTATAGCTGGGGATGTAGCTGTGTTCAGAATTAAGCAATCACATTCAAAATCATGTTAAATAGGAGTCAGTACACACCTGTCATCATTTAAAGTGCCTCTGATTAACCCCAAATAAAGTTCTGCTGTTCTAGTAGGTCTTTCCTGAAATTTTGTTAGTCGCATCCTACAGCAAAAGCCATGGTCCGCAGAGAGCTTCTAAAGCATCAGGGATCTCATTGTTAAAAGGTATTAGTCAGGAGAAGGGTACAAAAGAATTTCCAAGGCATTAGATATACCATGGAACACAGTGAAGGCAGTCATCATCAAGTGAAGAAAATATGGTGCAACAGTGACATTACCAAGAACTGGATGTCCCTCCAAAATTGATGAAAAGACGAGAAGAAAACTGGTCTTGGAGGCTGCCAAGAGGCCTACAGCAACATTAAAGGAGCTGCAGGAATATCTGGCAAGTACTGGCTGTGTGGTACATGTGACAACAATCGCCCGTATTCTTCATATGTCTGGGCTATGGGGTAGAGTTGCAAGACGGAAGCATTTTCTTACAAAAAAAACCATCCAAGCACTGCTAAATTTTGCAAAAACACATCTGAAGTTTCCCAAAAGCATGTTGCAAAAGGTGTTCTGGTCTGATGAAACCAAAGTTGAACTTTTTGGCCATAATTCCAAAAGATTTGGATTGGCGCAAAAACAACACTGCATATCACCAAAAGAACACCATACCCACAGTGAAGCATGGTGGTGTCAACATCATGCTTTGGGGCTGTTTTTCTTCAGCTGGAACTGGGGCCTTAGTCAAGGTAGTGGGAATTATGAACTATGGGAATTTTCTGTAGTTATTTGAGCTACACTGTTGGTCCGCCATGCTACATTGTTGATGTACCCAATACTATTCTGCCATGCTCCTTGAGGTATGAGGTTGTGTTATGGTGCCTTATATGAATTGCACTTATGCTTATGACATGTGATTATTATTGGGCATTTCCTGTACACTTGATGTAGCTGTACATGAGAGGATTGGGCCTATGATTTTATATCTTTCTGCATATGTTATGGGTTTTCCATCCGGTTTTGATGGATTTCCTTAGGATATCAAGGATAGGTTAGGATAGCTATGATTATCTCTCTTAAATATGGACTTTATCCCCTTGCCATGATCTATATGATCCTATATCATATTATGTGCCCTACTATGGTTATTAGTGCCTGACTTCCTTAGTCTAGTATGCATTATGGGTTGATATACTAGATTGCCCAGTATTTAGATATTAATAGAATCTCGATGAGCTTTGCGGGTATAATTGGTTATGCATTTGTTACAACCAGTGATTCTATACATACATTGCTGATGAATGTTTAATTAGAGTACTGCTTGATTGGCTGTATAGTATACTTGAGGTTTTCTATGCGAGTCTGTGGAGTGAATATGCTTAGGGGCATGAGATAGGATCATAACAATGCCTGACTACACACGGTTAGCCCTGATTACAAGAGCTTAACAACCTTTATAATAATTGAGGGTGAGGATGCCAATTTGACCGTGTTTTATTTTTAGCTTTAGCAGTCACAATGGGTTTTGATGGGAAGTGGTCACCGAATAGGTGTCACATAACACTGTCGCTCTGATCTGTGGCTATATTCTGACATTGGTTGGTGAGCGCTGAGAATATTGTTTTGTATATACTGGTTGCCATGGTAATGCCTTAAGTTTATACTTCAGTTTGATTGGCTCCTGATCACATGGGCCTGTGACCATGGACATGACCATGCCCACCGTCTAACACGCTGAAGTCAGCGTGGGAACAAATGGCGGTTTCTTATTAAGGGTATGTTATTTGCCTCTTCTATGGCAATCGAAATGAGTACGATCTAGTGTTATAATTGCTTTGTGGCAATAATCTATAGTGTCCTCTGTTCTGATGTCTAATGGTTCATCGCTAGTCCCTTGCAGACTCTTAGACGGAGCATATGTTGACGTTGCCATGGCAACTCATTGACACTTACGGTTATGTGCTGTGAATAGATTTGTGTATGTGGGTTGCCATGGCAATGTCTAACGACCGACGTGTGATTGACTGGTCTCTGATCACATGGGCTGAGTCATGCCCTGATCATGGAGAATGACCACGCCCACCGCCGGACATGCTGAAACTAGCGTGGTAAGTAATGGCGGCTCCTCAATTTGAATATACAATCCATTTTGTTTTGCATGATACAGTTGATTGAATCCTCGTTCTATGGCAGTTTATATTGAAATGTCAAGTAGGGCTATTCCCTGTGTTATAGTAAGAATATGGCAATACAAGTTTGGTTTACTATACAGATCCATGTCCATTTTTATCTGTCACTATTGTAATAAGTCACTGTTGGAAATGTAGATATCACTGATATTTGATAATGGACACAATGTTATATTGATTTGATGTAATATATGCACAGATATGATGAATATTGATGATGATGAAAAGTTTGATGTTTCTTTGATTAATGATTTGTATACATCATCTCCTATTGGTTGTTTTGTTTAATTGAAATGGGGGAGGGATCTATTGAATATAAAACACTGTTTGTATCACAATTTTGGTTGTCTGAGGAAGGGGTGAATGCCCCGAAATGTCACTGCCTATTAAATTTGCTGTGTGTAAATCCAGAGAGTGCTGATTATTGGACTTTGATATATATATATATATATATATATATATATATATATATATATATATATATATATAGATATATATATATATATATATATATATATATATATATATAGATATATATATATATATATATACACACACGCACACAAACAAAAAGTTATTGGCGCACATCCATTTTCAAAAGCACAACTTATTTTTTGAACTGCTGCAAAATATTGCCTGCAAACATCAAGAGACAACTATTCTTTTTAAATAAAATTGGGATCTTAGTCACACAATATGGCCATATTTTTCTTAGCCAGTCACCACTTACAAGGTGCCCCAATATAGACTGGTCCTAACACTACAGTCCTTTGCCACAGAGGGCTGAATCATTCCTGCTTTTACTCTTTATAATAGAATGAGACTCCCTGGCTTAATATTCACAACTCTATTACACTGTCATGAACACACCTGAGCTTAGGTGGGGTGCTTTAACCAATGGGAGATGGTCAGTCTCCCTGATTATGTTTTAATACAAATACAAAAAGTTTCTATACACATCTTTGGGAGTGCTGCCAATATGACCCAGTAATTACACAAACAAAAAGGTATTGGCGCACATCCATTTTCAAAAGCACAACATATTTTTTGAACTGCTGCAACAAAATTGCCGGCAAACATCAAGAGACAACTATTCTTTTTAAATAAAATTGGGATCTTAGTCATACAATATGGCCATATTTTGCTTAGCCAGTCACCACTTACAAGGTGCCCCAATATAGACTGGTCCTAACACTACAGTCCTTTGCCACAGTGGGCTGAATCATTATAAAGAGTCTGCTTTTACTCTTTATAATAGAATGACACTCCCTGGCTTAATATTCACAACTCTATTACACTGTCAAGAGCACACCTGAGCTGGGGTGGGGTGTTTTAACCAATGGGAGATGGTCAGTCTCCCTGATTATGTTTTAATACAAATACAAAATTTGGTTTAGCACACCTTACAAAAAGTTTATATACACATCTTTGGGAGTGCTGCCAATATGACCCATTAATTACACAAAAAAGAATAGTTGTCTCTTGATGTTTGCAGGCAATTTTTTGCAGCAATTCAAAAAATATGTTGTGCTTTTGAAAATGGATGTGTGCCAATACCTTTTTGTTTGTGTAATTACTGGGTCATATTGGCAGCACTCCCAAAGATGTGTATATAAACTTTTTGTAAGGTGTGCTAAACCAAATTTTGTATTTGTATTAAAACATAATCAGGGAGACTGACCATCTCCCATTGGTTAAAGCACCCCACCCAAGCTCACCTTTTGGCGATTTTTAGTCCCAATTGGGGGGTGGGGTTTGTGTAATGTTTGTTATATATTGTTTGCACTTTGTATACACTGTGTCTGAGGAAGGGGATACTTTGTCCCTGAAAAGTCACTACTTTCACAGTAAAAGATTGTTTTTGGAAAGACCAGAGAGTGCCAATTTTGTGTTCAGCTATATATATATATATATATATATATATATATATAAAATTCCTGCAGATGCCCATGACCAGGGCCCCCTTTTATACCACTTTAGTGCAGACTTGTACATTCCTGCAACCGAAAGTTAAGGAGCACCACTGCTTTTTAACCTGTCTCCAACATCAGAGGTTGCAAATGTCAAACAACCTTGACTTATTTGTCTGGGATGACTGACAAGCTCCGCTCTTTGACAATTGGCTGCCTGAGAGCAGACAAGCAATGGCTTGTGCAGTGTTAAAGTTAGCCAGCCAATCCGTCATCTGAAGCCCTGAAGGCGCACAAACAGGTTCCCTGTCTGGGTATATTGTCCACACTGGCATTAATAAATAAGGGTCTAAAGTTTAAACCCTGTTTCAAAAATTGTTTTCAAAATTAAATGGCAAAATATCTTGTGTTACAATATTAAAATTGTCTCTCAAACACACTCCAGGAAATGACTAGGTTTATGTTCATACTTAACTAAAATTCTGAATTTAAATTCAGTGTTTCGTCATTCAACTGAAAATATTATGCTTTTATTGAAATGTAGATAGTGTAAGAAAGCAGGTTTATTAATAGTTCTCCTTGTAGGCCAAATTTGTTTGAACTCATATAATGCCAATTATATATTACTATGGGTTGGAATGCAGTTTAATTCTGGAATTCTGAAACTCACTGTGGACCTATTTCTCAAAAACTCACAGGTATCAATAGATATAATAATTTAATTTTACTGAGCACTATATTGTAAAGTAAATAATATTATTGAACTCCCCTTAAAGGGACATAATACTCATGTGCTAAATCACTTGAAACTGATGCAGTAAAACTGTAAAAAGCTGACAGGAAAATATCACCTGAGCATCTCTATGTAAAAAAGAAGATATTTTACCTCACAATCTCCTCAGCTCAGCAGAGTAAGTTCTGTGTAAAAAGTTATACTTCACCTGCTCCCAGCTGCAGGTAAAAATAAAAAAAAAATGAAGAAATGAACAGCAGCCAATCAGCATCAGCAGTGCTGAGGTCATGAACTCTTTTACTGTGATCTCATGAGATTTCACTTAACTCTCATGAGATTTCATAGTAAGCTTCTTTTACCTGATTGGTGAAATAATATGAGAGTTCACGAGGCTCATCCTTTCAGCTGTCCCAGGACAGACACACTAAAATGCTGCTTAGAAATCCTTTACAATGGGAGGTGGCTACTGAGGAACTTTTGAGGTAAAATATCTTTCTTTTTTACATAGAGATGTTCAGGAGATATTTTCTAGTCAGCTTTTTACAGCTATGCTGCATCACTTTCAAGTGTTTAAACATTTGGGTATTATGGCCCTTTAAAGAGATACAGAGGTCTCATTATACTGATGAGATATCTCAACAAAAATCTTGCAAGAGCAAAGCTTTAGAGAATTGGGCTATGTGTCTTCATTTCAAACCTACCCTTCAATTTCTCTTATCAGTTGTAACCTACAGTATTTCTTACCCATTCATCAGTGTTGAAAAATTAAGGAGTCTTGATCTTTTCTATGTTTTAAGATCTATAAAAGATCAACTCACTTTGGTATTTAGTACATCCATGTATTAACAGAACAGAAAAACTCAGAGATCACCTGACAGATTACATTTCTCCCAGAGCCCTAGGAATAATGAAAACTGTGATTGCCTGGTATCAGGTCCCTAAGGTCCAGAGATAGCTTACCATCCTCTATTTCTAAATTAAAAGACATGAATTTCAGCCTGAACTGCAGCCTCTTCTGCCAATAAAAGTAATATTGCTTATATCTAGGGCATCCTGCAGCACAAACCAGGAGGTCAAAAAAATGCAAGATCCACATGATATCAACTATTTCTCTTCTTAATCAATACATATTTTCTACCATGCAATGCGGAGCATTTTTGCTAAACTCAATTAGAGTCAATTACTTGGTTTTCGGATAAGACACCAGTTTTCCTTTGTATTGATTTGTTTGCAAAACTGCAAGTCACATCTCTTGTGTCAGAACTGCACAGCTGTTATCTTAGTAATAAAAAACCTGAACCTTTCTGATGTTTTAGCAAAGAGCTTTAGTTGTACAGGATTTCATATGGTCTTAAAAGCTTTATCTGTGATGCAGTTGGAATGACAAGTATTGATGTAACCCCTTCAGCTGTTATAGAAAGGGGATCACCTAAAATGTACTGAATTAAAAAATCTAAACACTTCACTGCCTGGTCAGTCCAGTATTTAAAGGGTTCTTTCCACAAATCTCTGACTACCTTCTTATATATGTGAGCATTTAGAATTATCACACTAATAAATGTATTTTTCCATGAAAATGTAAGTTTTTAAAGATGACACTCCCACATTCTCGTTGGTTACATATCATGTTTTTATTGGTTTTTGAATTTGAGACTTATATAGAAACTGCTATTTGTACCAAAACATCAAGGGTTTGAGCCTATGTAACTATCTATTGTTCTCCTTGTAGTCCAAATTTGTTCATCGTTGAGTGTGACTCATGTTCATGAGTCACACTCAACCACTGCAGCAGTTTCCAAGTTAAAGCAATAGCTAATGTTTTGTATGAGAACTGGCAGTTAGAGGCCAAGTGCTGCAGCAGGTCCTTCAGTTAAAGGGATTGGGCGCAATGGGGGACCGGTGGTTAGAAGGGGTTATGTGCAGTGGTGACTTGCAGCTAGTAGTTAAAAGGACACTGAACCCAAACAAAAAATTATTTCATGATTCAGATAGAGCATGCAATTTTAAGCAACTTTCTAATTTACTCCTATTATCACATTTTCTTCATTCTCTTGCTATCTTTATTTGAAAAGCAAGAATGTAAGTTTAGATGCCGGACCATTTCTGGGGAACAACCTGGGTTGTTCTTGCTGATTGGTGGATGAACTCACCCACCAATAAACAAGTGCTGTCCAGGGACTGAACCAAAAATTGTCTGGCTCCTTAGCTTAGATGACTTCTTTTTCAAAGAACGATAGCAAGAGAACAAATAAAAATTGATAATAGGAGTAAATTAGAAAGTTGCTTAAAATTGCATGCTCTATCTGAATCATGAAATAAAAAATGTGGGTTCAGTGTCCCTTTAAGTGCTTTAGAGGCTAATTGACGTTCATTAATTAATACATGGATTATGAATAAAATGCTGAGTCTGAATGTCCCTTTGAATACCTTTTAAATGATGAAACATGCTACTAATCCTACTAAATGATGCTTATTGGCTTATAGGCATTCCCTACTAATTCTCATTGACTGCTAGAAAATTCCTGGTAATGCTCATTGGTTGTACGAACTTCCTGCTAATTCTAACTAATAGTTTCAATTTAAATATATTCCTTTTTATTTTTTTCATACTTTTTCAGGCAAATAATGTCTATATGTTTAAATGCTGCTCTTTTCTATGTGTAACTGAAAATGTTTGAGCACAGTCTCCCATTAATTGCCACATGTCATGAACTGAATTTGTTAGGTGACTGTAATAAACTGCACTCATACACAAGGATGACATCAGCAATAATCAATTTTCTAATTACGTTCCCATGTTAGTCTTGCAAACACTTGCAAAAAAATGTTACATATAGTTTTTCCCATGTTTAATAAATCTGAATATACTGTATGACATCCATATGTCTCTAAATTACTGCTGGGCAGATAGCTCAGCATGCTAAGGCACTGTGGCTCAGCTCTGTAGTCAACCCAAGGATTGCAGGTTTGATCCCTGGTGAGGTCCACTCAGTCTTTCATCCTTCTGAGGTTGATAAAATGAGCAGTGCCTTGAGACCCTTACGGGTGATTAGTTGTGCTTTACAAGTACCCAATACATACATCTTGAGTGGAGAAACAAATTCAATTACCAGCATGTTGTATAGATTGGAATTCCATTAGTGAAAAATCTACACAAAAAAACCTTCATTACAAACACTGATGTTGCACAGCAAATTGCAAAAGATTAACATTTACTGTAGACTATATTCACTCTCCAGTGCTATAAATTACACACCCTCATGAGCAACAAACAGGTAAGATGCATCCTTTATATCTAAGCAAAGCATTAGCCTCATTGATTCTGTCTAAGTTGAGTTCATTTTCTTTACGTCTTACCCATTTTGAGATAGTAAAAGAATTTCTTTAGATGTAGCCACCAATAAGCAAGTGATATCCAGGGTGCTTAACCTAAAATGGGCCGGCTACTAAGCTTTACATTCCTGCTTTTTAAATAAAGATAGCAAGAGAACGAAGAAAAAATGATAATAGGAGTAAATTAGAAAGTTGCTTAAAATTGCATGCTCTATCTGAATCATGAAAGAAAAACATTTGGGTTAAGTTTCCCTTTAAACTTTTGCAATCAGTAAACATGCATTGAGTATAATGAATGCTATTTCGATACATGGGACTAGTAACAAAAGAAAAACTAGTAACAGTTAAATAGAAATTAAAAAAAAAGGTTTTGACTTTTTATCCTTGCGCTCTCTGCTAACTTTATACACAAAGCTGACACATTTTGTGAACATTCTGCCAATATAAATTGATACAAATTCAACGTTTTTGTTAGTCTGATTTTTTTTTTTGTATCCAATAAAACAGTTGATAAAAACTGGCTATTCCTTCACAAGAGTACATTTTGTCATACTTTATGCCAGCATACAGATTCCAGGAGTAAACTAACTCTTTAAACTATAGACTATAGTTTCTGCATTTATCTTGACACAATGCAAAAGCAGACGATCTAAGTACTACATTGACAAATTATCCCTGACATATCATTCTGATGGCATAGAGAACCAAGTGACGTTAAGTGCCGTAAAATATATGAGATTTATGAAAATACAAGAAATAGAACATTCAGTCTTGTATAAAGCACCCATAAAATGAGTGTATTTTACAGAGGAAGAGTTTTTCAGGCACAATGAAGTTATTGATTTAAATTAGATGTTGGGATTCAGTATAGCATATTGGCAAGTGATATGAAATTAAAGATAAAAAACAAAATACCATATCTATACCCATTATATTATAGATGGGCAACCCACCCCCTCTAGTGGCTAACTTCAGTGTTCCCAACCTGTAATACTTGAAAAATCTGCTTCATTTGTGTCTATTCATTTCATTAGGCAATGCCCAACATTTGTATGTTGTTTTTTTTGTTTGTTTGTTTGTTTTCTACTATTGAAAATGTATTTTATATAATTAAAAGGGTGCTAACTCCTCATGTAGAGTTTCTGTTTATCTTTTTATACAAAAATCAAAGCAACAAAAGATAATACAAAAGTATTTATTAAAAATGTTTTGGCTATGAGGGGAGTGGGGAATAATTCTAATTTTTTGTTTGAAGAGTGCATCAAACATTCCAATGTGTTTACTTTTGTCTGTACATATTCCTACACATAACTCACATAAAGTCAAATGATTAAAGGGACAGTCAACATCATCAGAATTTCTGTTGTTTTAAAAAATAGATAATACCTTAATTACCAATTCCCCAGTTTTGCATAACCCACACAGTTATAATTATACACGTTTTACTTCTGCAATTACCTTGTATCTAAGCCTCAGCAGACTGCCCCTTATTTCAGTTCTTTTGACAGACTTGCATTTTGGCCAATCAGAGTTGTCTCCATGGTAAATTCACGTGCGTGAGCTCAATGTTATCTATATGAACTAATGCCCTCTAGTGGTGAAAAACTATCAAAATGCATTTAGATTAGGGGCGGCCTTCAAGGTCTAAGAAATTAGCATATGAACCTCCTAGGTTTAGCTTTCAACTAAGAATATCAATAGAACAAAGCAAAATTGGTGATAAAAGTAAATTGGAAAGTTGTTTAAAATTGCATGCCCTATTTAAAACGTGAAAGCTTTTTTTGGACTTGACTGTCCCTTTAATATCATTTTTCTGATTTAAAGGGAAATGGAACCCACATTTTTTCTTTAATGTCCCAGACAGAGCATGTGATTTTAAACAACTTTCCAATTGAATTCTATTATCTAATCTAATTAATTCTCTTGGTATCGTTAGTTGAAATGCATACCTAGTTAACCTTGGGAGCAGCAATGCATTACTGAAAGGAGGCTGGTGACTGGTGGCTGCACATAAATGCCTCTTGTCATGGGTTCACCAAATATGTTCAGCTGACTACCAGTAGTGCATTGCTGCTTCTTCAGCAAATGATATCAAGAGAATAAAACAAACTCTCACTGCTTCTCTAACCTAAATAAGATATTTAATTATATGTTGACCTTAATTGGCATTTAGGTTTAGCCTGTGGTTTACATAGAGATCTGTGCTCCGTATATTTTAAAACAAAGTGGGGCTATAGTGGTAATTAATTAGTAGCCAGTTTGGTACCTGCACGGTTATATTTAACAGCGCCATTATATTGCTAAACCTATACCTATAGCGTATGGGAAGAGTAATTTTAGCTACATACGGTCCATCCCACACCATCCATACAGGCTGACATGCACCTATAAGGGGTATTTATTAGGGTGTTTTTGGGAAAACAATTTTCCCTCATATTTTTAAAAGTCAGTGCTAATTTTGTAATTATTAGTGTGTTCCTCTCTTTGACACACTTTTTTAAAAAAAACTTTTGTTTTCTCTACTCTAAAAAGAATAGATGACACTTTGTCATCCTTGGTATAAATCTATATCCACTGATTTGAAGCATAGCAATGTTACTGTATTGAAGTCTCATAACAGACTATTTACACTATTTATAGTGTGTCTGACATTGTAATGTGTATACTGAAATAGTGAATACAAGACACCTTCATGTAATCCACCAATACCAATCTGAATGATTACACACAGGAGGACATACAGTGGGGAAAAAAAGTATTTAGTCAGCCACCAATTGAGCTAGTTCTCCCACTTAAGAAGATGAGAGAGGCCTGTAATTTTCATCATAGGTATACCTCAACTATGAGAGACAAAATATGAAAACAAATCCAGACAATCACATTGTCTGATTTGGAAAGAAATTATTTGCAAATTATGGTGGAAAATAAGTATTTGGTCACCTACAAACAAGCAAGATTTCTGGCTCTCACATACCTGTATCTTCTTCTTTAAGAGGCTCCTCTGTCCTCCACTCATTACCTGTATTAATGGCACCTGTTTGAACTTGTTATCAGTATAAAAGACACCAGTCCACAACCTCAAACAGTCACACTCCAAACTCCATTATTGTGAAGATGAAAGAGCTGTCGAAGGACACCAGAAACAAAATTGTAGACCTGCACCAGGCTGGGAAGACTGAATCTGCAATAGGCAAGCAGCTTGGTGTGAAGAAATCAACTGTGGGAGCAATAATTAGAAAATGGAAGACATACAAGACCACTGATAATCTCCCTCGATCTGGGGTTCCACGCAAGATCTCACCCCGTGGGGTCAAAATGATCACAAGAACGGTGAGCAAACATCCCAGAACCACATGGGGGGACCTAGTGAATGACCTGCAGAGAGCTGGACAAACGTAACAAAGGCTACCATCAGTAACACACTACGCTGCCAGGGACTCAGATCCTGCAGTGCCAGACGTGTGCCCCTGCTTAAGCCACTACTTGTCCGGGCTTGTCTGAAGTATGCTAGAGAGCATTTGGATGATCCAGAAGCGGATTGGGAGAATGTCATATGGTCAGATGAAACCAAAGTAGATCTGTTTGGTAGAAACACAACTTGTCGTTTTTGGAGGAGAGAGAACACCATACCTACTGTGAAGCATGGGGGTGGCAACATCATGCTTTGGGGCTGTTTCTCTGCAAAGGGAACAGGACGACTGATCCGTGTACATGAAAGAATGAATGGGGCCATGTATCGTGAGATTTTGAGTGCAAACCTCATTCCATCAGCAAGGGCATTGAAGATGAAATGTGGCTGGGTCTTTCAGCATGACAATGATTCCAAACACACCGCCTGGGCAACAAAGGAGTGGCTTAGTAAGAAGCATTTCAAGGTCCTGGAGTGGCCTAGCCAGTCTCCAGATCTCAACCCCATAGAAAACCTTTGAAGGGAGTTGAAAGTACGTGTTGCCCAGCGACAGCCCCAAAACATCACTGCTCTAGAGGAGATCTGCATGCAGGAATGGGCCAACATACCAGCAACAGTGTGTGACAACCTTCTGAAGACTTACAGAAATGTTTGATCTCTGCCATTGCCAACAAAGGATATATAACAAAGTATTGAGATGAACTTTTGATATTGACCAAATACTTATTTTCCACCATAATTTGCAAATAAATTCTTTCCAAATCAGACAATGTGATTGTCTGGATTTGTTTCCACATTTTGTCTCTCATAGTTGAGGTATACCTATGATGAAAATTACAGGCCTCTCTCATCTTCTTAAGTGGGAGAACTTGCACAATTGGTGGCTGACTAAATACTTTTTTTCCCCACTGTACACTACTAATTGAATTTAACGTTGTTTAATAGATACATTGTGAATGATAGTTATACCCTATTTTAATCCGCAATAATCAGATTTTATTTTATATAATAATAAAAGTTATATTTTATATACTACTGTCCTTTTGGCTCACCTAGATTATGATTATTTAGGTTCTCACCCTAAGTGTGCCACACGATACCTCTGTTCTCCCCTTCTTTTACTGATATCTATTACTGGTATCTAGGCACTGCCCCCCAGGGATACATAGGCTTACCCTGTAGGGATATCCTGAGAATTTTAATCTGTTCCCCCTCCTAACTCCCCCCCTTTAAGGGGAGCTACCCTTTAAAAATAAAACAAACTGGGTAATAGAAGTAAGTTGGAAAGTTGCTTAAAATTACATGCTTTATCTGAAATATGAAATAAATATTTTGGTTTCATATCCCTTTAAAGCACACCTAATACATCAAATTTCAAATTGTAAAGTGACTTACTATAGTACATCACTTAAATATCCCTTGGAGAGTTCAACTGTAAATCTAAAAAGAAAAATTCCAGGGAACCGCTTGCAGCTCTGCTCTCACATTTGTTTCTAAATGGAGGTATTGAACTTTTAAAAATTTTCAATACATTTTGAAGTTTTTATTTTGCAAGCGGTTCCCTGGATTTTTTTCTTTTTGGATACACTACTTTGAGGATCTGTGAGGGATCCTTTTCACCGCATTGTGTCTGGCTTATCTGTTTACGCTTACTTGGTCCACACCGGATCGCTGTGTTGAGCTCATACATGGAGGTGTGGAATATACAGCCTTTTATGTGACAACCACGTTTAGTGGTACAGTGTGAAATCACGTAGCATGTAGGATTTCTCGCTCGGTGGTGGAAGCACTGCAAGAGCGCACTGGAACGGGATGCCTAGGTGAGGCAAGGGTCGAGAGGATCATAGAAATCCCACCCTCAAGCTAACTACATGGTTAGGCTCAGAGAGGTGAGATTGAAATGTACCTTATGCGCATGAAGTGGAGGGGGTACGTGGATGTATATGTACGCTAAGGGGCTTTAATAACAGATTGCAAGCAAGCTTCCCTATCAACCTGGTTGATTCTATTAATTTTAGCTATATGGGTGTTTGAACTGCCTTGACTTTGTTGTTTAACTGTACAGTATATGTATGTTCTGTTTATGCATATTTTATATTAAAGGGACAGTAAAGTCAAAATTAAACTTTCATGATTCAGCACATGCAATTTTAAACGACTTTTACATTTTCTGTTATCAAATCTTCTTCGTTCTCTTGGTAGCTTTTATTGATGAGTAAAACTATGTAGGCTCATAAGAGCTCAGAAGTGTGCATGCGTTTTGCAACATTGTGTAACAAAGCTACAAATAATGTTGCAAAACACTGCTGCCATAGAGGAATAAAGACACGTGCACACTCCTGAGCTCTTAAGAGCCCACCTAGTTTTTCTCTTCAATAAAAGATACCAAGAGAACAAAGCAAATTTTATAACAGAAGTAAATTGGAAAGTTGTTGAAAACTGCATGCTCTATCCGTATCATGTAAGTTTAATTTTGACTTTACTGTCCCTTTAATATAACCCTCTACTTGCAGTATGCAGACTGCCCCTAATATTTTTTTCCTTCAAAATTAGACTGCAGCTAGTCATAACTGTAGTACCTGAGACATTATTAAAAGTGGAAGTATATTCCTTAGTTCTTGCTACATCAAGGGAGAGTGTGCTCAAGGTCCCCCCCCCCCCCCTCACCCAAGAGTAAAAAACTACTGCCTTTGTCAATATGAGCTGTGACTTCTAATTGGCTGTAGCATCTGCAGCCTATTTTAGGGGGTAAATCACATAACTGGGAAAGTATATATATATACAGTATATAAAACAATGCCTCATGCACACTGACAGGTAGAGCTGAGTAAGTTATAGCTTTCTAAACCACATGATAGAATATTGCAGCAGCTAATGTATTCCTCAATACTTTATAACTCCAGGAAATTCTTAGCTAGATCTGCCCTTGATATAAAAAATACTTTTTTTTTTTTTCTTCTCAATTTTTCTTATTTCTACCTACAAGGACATACATTAAAATGTAAGATCTGGCAACTCATTCAGAAACATTTGCTATTCAAAATAACCTTTTTTTAATTACACGGATGTAAATTCAGTGACAGCCAAGCCTGCCTCCTCCTCTTTCCCCCTAAAACAATCAATAGCCTTGGCATTGAGTATTTCCAATTTATTATAATTTGTGAGCAGCCGGCCAGGCTGACAATGACAGTCGGGCTGGGATGAACTCATCAATCTCTTTGGTTGATCAATGACTCTTGAATACCAAACATGTGGCATAGTACAAAGGGATCCCACAACAAGCTGATAAAAAATGGATGTCCTTCACACATCTATATATCAGGGCAACTGGCTTTTCAGCAAACAGGGATCAAATATTCAGGGCACACCAGTTGCATGTCCACTTGCATGTAACTCCTATACAGGTAATATCATGCTCCATAGGTTTGCAGTCTGGATACGCTTGTAGGAAAATGCATCTGAAATAGAATTTGCATTGTTCATCATATTATCGTTATAGGGCAGTCACTATCAGTTCCTAAAAATCTTAAAAGTTATGTGGAACACTCATATAATATCGTGTATTTAAAATATTTCAAAGAAAAATGAGTATAAGATGTTAAAAAAGCAACTTTTCAGTTTCTTTCCTTCTCTCTGCGAAAGCTTATCTATTTATGGCTAGATCACAAATGGAGCGCTAATTTGTCGCAAATTCGCCCATTTACCGGCGCACGATAAATAACCAGCCATTGCAAGTTCCTACTAGTTCATTTAGCACTAAGAGACATATAATCTGACTTTTTTAGGCTTAATTTATTAAAGGCGTTAGTACATATGAACATAAAAGTATGGCCTATCATGCTTAAAAAAATGCACACATTCAAAAATCCCATAATAGCATGGCAAAAGTTGTGTACATCTCTTGGCATAAACTTTCCTTGTTCTAAATATTTACAGATTCAAAATAATCCAGTTTTTCTTCCAGGCCATGATTCAGAAGTTTTTAAAAGATGGAAAATTAGAGGGCTAGAATACTTCAGCAAAGTCTGTTATACCCTTTTAAAAATTCAGAATGGATACAAAATGCAGTCTTAAGAAGTGAACTTCCATTAGTAGATGTCATTTAGGCAGTGGGTAATAATTTAGGGGAAATATCTGCAGGTTATGGAGGATAGGAGGGGAAGACCCCCCTCCCCTTTTTTGTTTTCCTCTCTCCCCCACCCCCCCTTACAAAAAGTCTAACCACCTGATATCACAAAATATGACACAGGACATAGATTTTGGAATCTTACAAAGGTTAAGATATCTTTTATAAGATACATAAACAGTATGCTATATTTTTCAGGTTTTTTTTTTTTTTGATGCAATAAATATTACGTGTCAATGTTATGATAACGTAAACTCAAAAATGCATTTTTTCTTTATTTATTTTTTCTTTTTGCTTTTCTTTTTCCTGTGAGTCTTTTTTGTGGCATGTATCGCTATTTGATGTAAATTTGATTTATTTTCTGTCTTATGTTTCTGACAAAATAATAAAGAATTAATTATAAAAAAAACAAGTGGCTTAAAAAATTAACCAGATTTCAAAACTATATATTTTTTTTAGTAGACAACCCAAAGTATTGATCTAGGCCCATTTTGGTATATTTCATGCCACCATTTCACTGCTAAAGGTGATCAAATAAAATAAATCATTAACTTTTTCACAAACTTTCTCAATTAAATTATTTACAAGCAGCTTGGGCACCAATGGTTGTAAAAGCTTCTCTGGTATCCCCAGACATATATGGCTTTGCCATTGCTTTTTGGTAATTAAATCATTTGAAAGGTTAAGTTTAGCTTTAGTGTAGAGGTTACGCTCCCACCTGATACTTCCCACCTCCTAATCCCTACCTGATCCCTCTCAAACAGCTCTCTTCCCTCCCCCACCCCCCAATGGTCACCCCATCTTAAGTACTGGCAGACAGTCTGCCAGTTTGCAGTTTTAGATGTTTTTTTATATTTTTATTATTTTATTTTATTATTAATATTTTCTTAAGTGTAGGATTATCCCCTTACCTTCCCACCTCCCTGATCCCACCTCCCAAAAAGCTCTCAAACCCTCCCCCCTCTAACTAGATCTGCCATCTTAGGTACTGGCAGCTGTCTGGAAGTACTCAGCTTTACAAAATTTGACAATTTTGTTTAGTAAAAAAAAAAAAAACACATTTTTTTCTGTAGTGTTAGCTGCCCCCACCTCATTTACCCCCCTCCCAGATCACTTTTGCACCCTCTAATCCCACCTCCACTGTATGATCCCCTCTCTCCTTCCTTCCTCCTCTCTGCCGCTCTGAAGGACTTTTTTTGTACCGTAGCAGTCCCGCCCCTCCTGCCCACCTTCCACCCCCCTTCAGTGATGGGCCGCCCCCTCGCCTCCCTCCTTACCCTCCCACACCACCAACAATCTGCACCACCACTGCCCTCTCTGCATCGGTAACTCTGAAACTCTATTTCTGCACTGCCCCACTCGTATGGCATGCAGAAATAGCATGGCAGAGAGAGACCCTGGACAGCAGCGCCGCACAGGATGTCTTCCAGGATCGCTCCACTCTGCGCCACCAGGATGAAGATAGAAGACGTCCCCAAGATGGATGAAGGTGTCGCCGCCTGGATGAAGCCTTCTCGCCGCCTGGATGAAGATGGATGTCGGGACTTCAGAAACAGTGAGTAGATTTTATGGGGTTAGTGTTAGGGGTTTTTTTTTTTTTCTTTTTTTTTTTGGTGTTTTTTTTTTTTTAGATTAGGGCTTTGGGCAAGTGTAAAAGAGCTGAATACCTCTTTAGGGGCAATGGGTAGCTTAGGCTTTTATTAGAGTTAGGTTTTTATTTTGGGGAGTTGGTTGGGTGGTGGGTTTTACTGTTGAGGGGACTTTTTTTTTTACAGGTAAAAGAGCCGTTTAACTTAGGGCAATGCCCTACAAAAGGCCCTTTAAAGGGCTATTGGTAGTTTATTGTAGGCTAGGGGGTGTTTTTATTTTGGTGGGGCTTTTATTTTTATAGGGCTATTAGATTTGGTGTAATTGTTTTTATTTTTGATAATTTTGTTTATTATTTTTTGTAATCATAGTGTTTTTTATTTTTCGTAATTAAGTGTTCATTATTTTTTGTAATTTTAGATTTTTTAATTGGTAGTTTTTTTTATTTTATTAGAATAGTAATGTTAGGTTAATTTATAGTTCAAACTTAAGTTTTTTTTATTTCACAGGTAAGTTTTTATTTATTTTAAGATAGTTATATTGTAATTTTAATTTAAAGTTAGAGGGTGTTAGGTTTAGGGGTTAATAGTTTAAATTAGTGTTTTGCGATTTGGGGGCGGTGGTTTATGGGTTAATAGGTTTATTTAGGTGTCGGCGATGTCGGGGAGTGGCGGATTAGGGGTTAATAACTTTATTTAGTGGCGGCGATGTCGTGGAGCGGAGGATTAGGGGTTAATAGCTTTTATTAGTGATGGCTATGTCGGGGAGTGGCGGATTAGGGGTTAATATCTTTTATTTAGGTGTCGACGATGTCGGGGAGTGGAGGATTAGGGGTGAATAACTTTATTTAGTGGCGGCGATATCGGGGGCGGAGGATTAGGGGTTAATAGCTTTTATTAGTGGTGGTGATGTCAGGGAGCAGAGGATTAGGGGTCAATACCTTTATTTAGTGTGGCCGATGTTGGGAGCGGCGTATTAGGGGTGTTTAGACTAGGGGTTTATGTTAGGGTGTTAGGTTTAAACATAACTTTCTTTTCCCCATACACATCAATAGGGTTGCGTCACTGCGATTTTCCATGCCGCACTTCAGGTGTTAGGGTTTTTTTTTACACTTTCTCCCCATTGATGTCTATAGGGGAAAGCGTGCACAAGCATGTAAACTCAGCCCTTGGCTTTTGTGTGGTACTGATCTTAACGCACCATAACGCACGGCACAAGGAGGCTTTTCAGTAACTCGTAATGGCAGCGCTATGGTGTTATTTTCGCACCCTGTTTAGCAAAAAACTCTGTGGTGGTGTTAGAATGTGGGTGCAACATGTGTTCATATACTTCTATTCAAGTAAATTTATCAAGCTGCAGGCAGACACTTTCTTAAACAGAAAATCTTTAAACCCGCAACAGCCATTTGTGATGCAACATCGTTTGTCAAAATTTAAAGGGACAGTCAAGTCCAAAAAAAACTTTCAGGATTTAAATAGGAAATGTAATTTTAAACAACTTTTCAATTTACTTTTATCACCAATTTTGCTTTGTTCTCTTTATATTCTTAGTTGATAGCTAATTCTAGGAGGTTCATATGCTAATTTCTTAGACTTTGAAGACTGCCTCTAATCTGAATGTATTTTGACCACTAGAGGACATTAGTTGATGTGTTTCATATAGATAACATTGAGCTCATGCACGTGAAGTTACCCTGGAGTGAGCACTGATTGGCTAAAATGCAAGTCTGTCAAAACAACTGAAATAAGGGGGTAGTTTGCAGAGGCTTAGATACAAGGTAATCACAGAGGTAAAAAGTGTATTTCTATAACAGTGTTGGTTATGCAAAACTGGGGAATGGGTAATAAAAGGGATTATCTTTCTTTTTAAACAACAACAATTCTGGTGTTGACTGTCCATTTAAGCTTCCACAAAAAATCTCTTCTACAATCCTGTCACTTGCTCTAGAACAACCAATCAGGCAATAGCAGGACCTGTCAATCACCCTAAACAAGCAAACAAACAAAAAGTAGGTCTCAGACACTGCAAATGCAGAGCAAGGATTTTAGGTATAGGTAATATGACTATTTAAAAACTACTACAACCAAATCCCTGCATAAAACACTTATAGCTTTACCCCAAGAAATCATGTTACATGTAATAAGATTTCCAAGGTGAAAGATATCTTTAAAGACTGATTCCACATTTAAAAATCTAAAGGGCATGCAAAAGAGTTAGAGAGGAAAAATGAGGCAGGCACAACTTGAAAAACCGCTTTAAATTCAAAACAGAAGGTGCTTTATTCGTATTCCATAGAAAAGTTATACATGCAGACAGGCAAGGTGGACAAAAAGGACCTTTTTGTCCACCTTGCCTGTCTGCATGTATAACTTTTCTATGGAATACGAATAAAGCACCTTCTGTTTTGAATTTAAAGCGGTTTTTCAAGTTGTGCCTGCCTCATTTTTCCTCTCTGTATCTTTTTGCGGTTTTGATCCGCCGCAATTGGCTACGGCACACCAGCTTGTCAGGTTGAGTCCTCTCTGTGTTTTGGACTTCCGGTCTCAACACAGCTTGTTCCGGTTGCGGTCATTTCTCCTTTCACATGCAAAAGAGTTACCTGCTGCTAAATTCAATACTCCTGAACAAGTTAGATATCAAAGTTGAAATGCTATGGGTTTAAACCCAGACAAGGCATATTCATCCTTTTCTGGTTGATAAATATCATTATGTTGGGTAAAAATAGCTATTAATTAACAGTTGCTAATTATTAGTTTAAATTTAAAGGGACAGTCTGCACCTTAGTCATCTTAAAGTCTTACCTTAGATTAAGCTGCAAATAGCCTCCTACACCCTTTCTATATCATGCAACAGGAACAATAAAAAAATTATTATAAAATGAATATTGTTTCTGGCCACCTTGAAAAGGCTGCCAAGCTTCACCCACTGATGACATCACGATCTGGGCTGCATCTAGTCACTCTGTTGAATAGTACAGTCTGTTGAATTTAACTAGTGAGTCTTTTGTGATTGGACTCCATAAGCAGGCCAGCTCGTGATGTTTCAAAGTGGCCAGAAACAATATTCAAATAACTTTTTTACCATTTCTACTGTATGATATAGAAAGGGGTACAGAAGGCCATTTGCAGCTTAATCTAAAGTAAGACTTTAAGATGTCTAATGTCTAGACTATCCTTTTAATTTCCAGAGTTAGATTACATGTAAGGGGCAAGGAAGTAGTCAAAATAAATTGCATAACATTATATATCAAAATCTCAAGCTGTTTACTGTCCCTTTAAGTACATTTGCACTAAGTCACTCTTCTTTTGACCAGACAATTAATAGTTAAATTGAACTAAGAACCTTGTCTGTTCTTAGGCCGCCATATTAGCATATTTTGCACTTGACATGTAGTTGTGCTCAAAGTATATGACATATTTACATAAATAATGGTACGCTGTTGTTTGACAGGTGGTATATTTCTGCTCCATAAATGTAGCTCCATTATTAAAAGCACAATCACCACCTTGTTATAAAATACATTTCTGTTGTAAATAATTATGGAATAATATATCAGGCCAATTTTTTAAAACAAATTAATAACCATTTTTGTTGCTGTTATTATTTCTTCACTAGCCTAACTACACCTAACATGTGCCTTAATAAGTTATAGCCAAATATGGGATAGGTATATAGCAGAGTTAGCCTTAAAAAATCAGCTGGATGTGTTTATAATGCATTATGAAAGTACACAGACAGATTAATTTATTTTTTATGTTATTGTGATTTGTAGGACGAACTACCTATACATCATTATATTCTAATGCTCTCATGACTTTGTTCTTGTGCTCTTGTGAATACAGGAAGAAGTAATTCTGCAGCTACCCCATCCACATCTAATAACTTGTCATTGGCTGACACTCTTCCTGATATTCACGTGAGTACACCAGAGGAGGGATCAAGTGTATATGGCACAGGTAAAAATCATTTTATGAGTATTAAACATGCAGTTGTCAGGCTTCTTCAATTGGCTGTTAGCAGATGTAATCCCAGTCCCTCCCCTTTTCTATGTTTCTATGATTTATATACAACTGATGATATATAATAAACAGACACATCTTATGGAATTATAACTTATTTAGGCAAACATGATAGAAATCAGACTCCCAAAATTTAAAATAGTAGTGTGGCACTTATTTGTGTTCTTGTTGACACTGTTCTACTGTCAGAAGCATCTTCAATGATATCAGGGCTGTCATTGTCCTCCAGGTTGGATTATATTTCTCTGGAGTCTGTCATATACACTTACAATAAAAGATACATACATTATAAAATTTAAGAAGACAATACCTTAAATTACAATGTAACTGGAAAAATCCCATAAAATGCCATCACAGTTTCATATTTTAGCAAAATAGAATTAAATTATACACCCTTATTAGAAAGTGTATACTTACCAATCAGCCATCCCTCTAGCATTTCATTGTTGTCAAAACGAGCAAAAATCTCAGATTGACGCATAATGTAGTAGTCGTGACAAGAAAGAGGGAATCCAGCATGCCCACTTATTAAACAAAGTTGGGCATCACATGCCATCTGGACATTCAGGGAGTGAAAATGCTTTCTATTGCGTAATATGTCTCTCTCTTTGGGTTGTCACAAAGCAATATGTGTACAGCCTATATCACCTAATACATTTAGTTACACTGATTGCCATTCCTCTTGTATCTCACGAAGGCAAACATGACGGTTAAATATTGTGTACATTGTGTCTAATACAGTCTGTAGGTGTCTGGAGAATGTAGGTTGACTTATACTGACCACAACACTGCACACAGAGTGGAATGACCCGGTGGTCATGAAATACAGAATGGCCAACAATTTCAACATACCAGGGATAGCCCTTGATCTTAATGTCACTGGCTCCAAATAGTCCTTTACCATAGTAAAATCAATCATAATTGATTGCCTTGAAATCTTGAACCTCTGCACTATTACATGGTCTGTTAGTACTTCAAGAACACAATGGGGCAAAAAGAATCTAGGCACCCATATGCGTTGACTTTGACGGATAATTTCTTCCCTGTGCTCCAAAGTGAGAAGTTGTCTGTAGCACCTTCTGAGCAGAAGGGTTGCTGCAGCAGAAAATAGCAGGACCTCAATCTCCAAGCATAATTGTAAAATAAATGATTTCTACGTTTTCCTGCTTAAAAATGCATTAATCACATTTGCATTGAATTCAAGACATTATAACACACATTCATTAAACACTATCGGCTAGATTACGAGTTTTGCATTACGGGTGAAAAAGCCTCATAACACTGCTTTTTCACTACCGCTGGTATTACGAGTCTTGCAGGTATAGCTGTACTGCACACTTTTTTGACCGTCACGCAATGTAACTACCGCAGATTTCAAAAAGTCCTTTTTCAATGGGACTTCCATAGCGCCTGTACTACGAGTTTGCCTGTCCGGACAAAATGTGAGCACTACAGCCTATACCGTCAAGATCCGTACCGTAAACTGAAAGTCAGTAGAGCTGTAGCATAAAACTCATAACTAAAGTGCTAAAAAGTACACTAACACCCATAAACTACCTATTAACCCCTAAACCGATGCCCTCCCGCATTGCAAACACTAAAATAAAATTATTAACCCCTAATCTGCCGCTCCCGACATCGCCGCCACTAGAATAAACATATTAACCCCTAAACTGCCGTACTCCTGCATCACAAACACTAGTTAAATATTATTAACCCCTAATCTGCTGTCCCTAACATCGCCGCAACCTACATTACTGTTATTAACCCCTAATCTGCTGCCCCAAAATCGCTGCCACTATACTAAAGTTATTAACCCCTAAACCTAACCCTAAGTCTAACCCTAACACCCACTAACTTTAATTAATTTAATTAATTAAAATAAATCTAAATAAAAATTACAATTAATACCTAAATAATTCCTATTTAAAACTAAATACTTACCTGTAAAATAAAACCTAAGCTAGCTAAAATATAACTAATAGTTACATTGTATCTATCTTAGGTTTTATTTTTATTTCACAGGTAAGTTTGTATTTATTTTAACTAGGTAGACTAGTTAGTAAATAGTTATTAGCTATTTATTAACTACCTAGTTAAAATACATACAAATTTACCTGTGAAATAAAACCTAACCTGTCTTACACTAACACCTAACCTTACACTACAATTAACTAAATTACAAAAAAAAAACACTAAATTACACAAAATAAAAAATAAATGATCAAATATTTAAACTAATTACACCTAAGGTTATACCCTGTAAAACAGCACTGTTTGCAACAATGTTTGTATCAATGCTATATACAGTTTCACGGAAATGGGCTAAATTTCAGCACTTGAATACTAAGAACGACCGGTAATATTATAAATAAAGTGAATTGGAAACTGTGGGCGAGATTACATATACGGCGTAGGCTTCAGCGTAACTTCTGAATCCTGCGCCGCTCGTAATTTCCCCTTGCACATCGGGGAATCACATAAACCCCGCTGGAAGTTCATAGAGTGCCGTAAGTCAGATAAACTAGCAGTCCAGAAATGTTTGTAAATACACATTTCTGTAGTCGCCAGTGACTTACGGCACTTTAGAAACTGCCGGCGCCTCCCAAAAGTAAAGACGTCACGTAAAAACCTGTATATCCACCATCACCCCTATTTAGGAACTAATAATAAAAGTATTAACCCCTAAACTGACAACCCCCACAACGCAATATTCCTAATTAAACTATTAACCCCTAATCCGCCATTCACCCACATAGCAATCTACCTAATAAAAGTATTAACCCCTAAACCGCCAACCCCCCACATCGCAATAAATCTAATGTATTAACTCCTAAACCGCCAAACCCCCACGTCGCAATAAACCTAATTTAATTACTAAGCCCCCTAACCTAACACACCAAATTAAGGGCAGTAAAAGAGCTAAATACCCTTTTAAGAGCAATACCCTTTTAAGGGCAATGCCCATACAAATGCCTCTTTAGGGGCAATGGGTAGCTTAGGTTTTTTAGTGTTAGTTTTTTTATTTTGGGGGTTTGGTGTGTGGGGGGGTTTACTGTTAGGGGGGACTTAGAATTTTTTAATGCTGAAAAGTTTTTTAACTTAGGACAATGCCCTACAAAAAGCCCTTTTTAAGGGGTATTGGTAATTTAGTATTAGATTAAGGGGTGTTTTTATTTTGGGGGGCTTTTTTATTTTCATAGGGATTAGGTTTAATTTTTTTTTATTTTTGATCATTTGTCTTATTATTTTCTGTAATGTTAGACTTTTTTATTATTTATAATTTTAGATTAAATTAAACTTATTTTTTCTTATTTTTAAAGTAATGTTAGGTTTTTAATTGCAACTTAGTATTTTTTAATTTAGGTAATTGTAGTTAATTTTGGGGGTGTTAGGTTAGGGGGTTTAGTAATTTAATTAGTTATTTGCATTGTGGGGGATTAGAGGTTTAGGAGTTAATAGCTTAATTAGGTTAATTGCTTTGTAGGGTTTGGCAGATTAGGGGTTAATAGATTTATTAGGTTTATTGCGATGTTGGTGAATGGCGGATTAGGGGTTAATCCATTTATTAGGTTTATTGTGATGTGGGTGAATGGCGGATTAGGGGTTAATACATTTATTAGGTTTTTTGCTATGTGGGTTAATGGCGGATTAGGGGTTATTAGTTTTATTAGTTATTGCGGTGGGAATTGCGGTTAACAGGTAGTTAGATATTGCACATGCATTAGGTGTTAGTTAATATTTTCAGGCAGTTACGGGAGTTACAGTGCTCACATTTTCAGAGCAAGGCTTGCTGTGCCTGCCTATGTGTGGCAAGGTGAAAATGGAGTAAAATGTCTCCATTTTCGCCGCGTAAGTCCTTGCGTAGAATATATAATATCGATTTGTGACGCGGTTCTATGTTAGTTTATGGGAGTAAAAATTGCGAGCGACGGGTGAAATATATGCGCCGCATTTATATGCAGCGCCATATATGTGATAGCAAAACCACGTAAAAAAACGGTGTTACCGGCTTTTGCGGGTGATGCTGCATATGTAATCTTGCCCTGTATGCTCAGTCATGAATATTTTTGTCTTTTTTGTAGTAATGCCTGGGACAAGCATAAGGCTATCCTACGAACTAGATAAGTTTATACTGTTAGGTAATATCAGGCAGACTTGCTGGGCCTATGGCTCTTATCTACCGTCAATATCTATGTTTCTATGTACCTTTTAATATTTAAATGTGGATTTTAATATTGTGATCAAAGAATATCAAAGCGGCACTTTAACTATGTGTTTAATCATTTTGCGGAAGTTAAACACATACACTTGCAGGCTCGGTAGTCCTAACAAAGTAGAACATGTTATTTTTTCATTACCATATCCCTTTAACAATATACAGCTTGATAGCTTAATGTAGAGATACACATTTGCCTAAACCACTCAGTACCATTTTGCTGGGTATTAACAAAGACTTAAAGATACAATATTGTGTCACCCCAAGTTACATTCTCTCTTGGCAGATGATGCAATCTGACAGCAAACTGTAGATAACAGGTGGTCATCAGAAACTCATTGTCACCACAACCCAAGGTTTAAGTCAAAAGCTGTATAACTTATTTTTCAGCTAAACTGTCATGGCATTGTGGGTTCATGTGCAGATAATAAGGTACTGAACATCAATATTCAATTACTGCACAATGCCCCTGAAGTCCATTAACAGAATTTTTTTCTCACAATAGCAGTTGATGTGGGAGTCAGAGGAAGAAAAACGGATCAGATCCTCAGTGCGCACAAAGCAATTACTGCATCTTTATTGTCGCATTATCCAACATGTGTTTAAAGAGTTCAGAGTTTAATTACATTTTGCTGCATTTCAAGAGATTGGATTTGCTTTGTTTACCTGCAGGGTAAAATAACAGGCAAGTAAAGTTTTAAATAATGTCATAACAGTAGTGTATGCTCGGGATCTCTGTTTATTTAGTAAGTCCCACTTTCGCATTTAAGTGTGTAGAATAGATGATAAACATTTCCAAATTGCCCTTCAGTCAATAAAGACGATAGTAAATAAACATTTAACTGCTGAGGTTAAGTGTTGGCACCTGCAATAGAGCAGCATATGTTGTCAAAATGGTTTGTTTTTTACTCTAAAATACAAAAATGCTCAAAGCTCTGACAACTTAAAATCACTGATTAGGAGAATTATCCCATGCTATGGGCCAGTGGGAGCTACAAGTATCGAATCACCAGCGATTACATCTTTTGTAGTACAATGGTAGTACAAGCCAGGTACAGGTAAGTAACAATGAGCAGTAACCTGCTATACTTTATATAGAATCTGCTACAGCCTTATAGTGATGTTTACTATGGTCTGATTCCATTTACGGGATCCTTTAGGACCTCTAAACCCTTTTTCAAAGCTTGTACATAAGTTGCAGAATTCTTTTTTATCTATCACCTAGGACCCCCAAAGCTATTAATCCATTCATTTCCATCTCTGAAAACCCTCTAGAGCAATGAATCTAAGAGCATAACCCTTTAGACCAGGGCCGGCTCAACCAGGGGACTAAGTTTGTCCAATGCACACAGACAGCACTTGACAAGGGGCAGCACTCTAGTGACCACTCCGGATCTCTGTCTCTGCAGAGGAAGTTGCAGGCTCCCAGCAGCATAATGACACAGAACTGCTTAGGGGAGACATTCAAGGTGGGACAAGTGCATATCTTTGCCTAACGTTCTTCCCACTTATTGCACAATCGTTCATAAGCATTGGCTGCATGCAGGTAGGCATAATAAGGTCACACTAGTAGGTTAAAAAATGCTAATCAGTAATGTTACTTCTCAGGGGCGGGGTCATTTCATTCTGAGACAGGCAGCACAAGATTTTAAGCCAGCCCTGCTTTAGACCACCAACCACAAAGTTCCCCTTAGCACTCAAAGTTAAATTTAACCATCACTCATACCTCGTAACTGCCATGTCTCCCTTTGACACCATTGCCAATGCCTCTTCACAGCTACTAAATCTTACTAGCATGCCCCCCCATACCTATCTCCTCCTCCCCATTGTAGTGTAGTTAAAACATCCTTCCCTTGATTGTGCTTCCAATTAACCATTTTACTTGATGCTGTGTATTAAATGTGTTTACAAATAGTTCCTTACTATTATTTTGTCTTTTAAAAAGCTGCTTTTGCCTGTCTAAACCATCACCCATAATGAAAATGTAAATTCCACATTAATGCCGATAAACAATCTATGTAAGCAAGAAGCAGCAGTAGCAGAAATCAACCTCCCAGCATGGTGGAGTGAGAAAGAGCTTTGAATACTACTCATAAGCTGCATGCTTTAGTACACTGTAACTTTAGATAAAAATAACCCAATCTCTAATCTATCCTGTCACCGTAAGCCAATCAGAACAGGCAGGCGGAAATTTAATGATGATACTGTAGCCATGGTCAGCCCACATTTTTAAAGAGAGATCAAAGGGAGGACACAGAATGCATGGGTGGTGGGTTATTTGTAGAGCAGCACGTTGTTCTCCTAGATGAATATGGCCACAGTAAGTAAATGTGTCATCACTATAGGGGGCTTGATGAAATCTTAAAATTTGACTTTAATTATAAAACTTTTTTACACATATATATTTTGTTATATTGGGCTAAGACACTTTGGGAGATGGTGGTGTAAGATGTGTAGGATAGATTTTTAGGGGCATCATGCTGGTAATGGTTAAAGGGTTAGAAATATTTGCCAAATATGAAGAAAAAAATACATTATTATAATTATAGATATATATGCAATAAAATCAACTTACTTTTTTCCAGAAACAAACGGCTAGATTACGAGTTTTTAGTTTTGAGCTGTGCGGTGCTAACGAGCAGTTTTCTCTCACCACTCACTTACATGCAGCGCTGGTATTAAGGGTTTTTACAAACCCATTGTTAAAAGGCAAGAAGTGAGCGTAGAGCAAAATTGTTCTCATTACCGCACTCCAATACCAGCGCTGCTTAAGTCAGCGGTGAGCTGGTCTTACATGCTCGTGCACGATTTCCTCATAGGAATCAATGGGGAGAGCCGCTGAGAATAAGTATAACACCTGCAGAAAAGCAGCGTAAAACTTACTAATGCAGCCCCAATGATTCCTATGGGGAAATAAAATTTATATCTACACCTAACACCCTAACATGAACCCGAGTCTAAACACCCCTAATCTTACACTTATTAACCCTAATCAGCCATCCCCGACATCGCCAACACCTGCATTATATTTATTAACCCCTAATTTGCCACTCTGGATACCGCTGCCACCTACATTGTACTTATGAACCCCTAATCTGCTGCCCCCAACATCGCCGCCACCTACATTATATTTATTAACCCCTAATCTGCCGTCCTCAATGTCGCCGCCACCTACCTACACTTATTAACCCCTAATCTGCCGCCCCCAACGTCGCCACCACTATAATAAACATATTAACCCCTAAACCGCCGCACTCCTGCCTCGCAAATATTAGTTAAATATTATTAACCCCTAATCTGCCGTCCCTAACATTGCCACCACCTACCTACACTTATTAACCCCTAATCTGCCTCCCTCAACATCACCGCCACTATACTAAATTTATTAACCCCTAAACCTAAGTCTAACCCTAACACCCCTAACTTAAATATAATTACAATAAATCTAAATAAAAAATCCTATCATTACCTAAATTATTCCTATTTAAAACTAAATACTTACCTATAAAATAAACCCTAAGCTAGCTACAATGTAACTAATAGTTACATTGTAGCTATCTTAGGGTTTATTTTTATTTTACAGGCAAGTTTGTATTTATTTTAACTAGGTACAATAGTTATTAAATAGTTATTAACTAGCTAAAATAAATACAAAAGTCCCTGTAAAATAAAACCTAACCTAAGTTACAATAACACCTAACACTACACTATAATTAAATAAATAAACTAAATTAAATACAATTACCTAAATTAAATTAAATTAGCTAAAGTACAAAAAAAACCCACTAAATTACAGAAAATAATAAAAAAATTAGAGATATTTAAACTAATTACACCTAATCTAATAGCCCTATCAAAATAAAAAAGCCCCCCAAAATAAAAAAAAAAACCTAGCCTAAACTAAACTATCAATAGCCCTTAAAAGGGCCTTTTGCAGGGCATTGCCCCAAAGAAATCAGCTCTTTTACCTGTAAACAAAAAAATACAAACAACCCCCCCAACAGTAAAACCCACCACCCACACAAACAACCCCCCAAATAAAATACTAGCTAAAAAAAACTAAGCTCCCCATTGCCCTGAAAAGGGCATTTGGATGGGCATTGCCCTTAAAAGGGCAGTTAGCTTTTTTGCAGGCCCAAACCCTAACCTGCCAAAAAGCAGCGTAAATCTCAGTAACGCAGCCCCATTGATTCCTATGGGGAAACACATTTTATGTTTACACCTAACACCCTAACATGAACCACGAGTCTAAACACCCCTAATCTTACACTTATTAACCCCTAATCTGCCGCACCTGACATCGCCGAAACCTGCATTATACTTATTAACCCCTAATCTGCCGCTTCGGACACCGCCGTCAACATTATACTTATTAATCCTAATCTGCTGCCCCCAACATCGCCGACACTTACATTATATTTATTAACCCCTAATCTCCCACCCCCAATGTCGCCACAACCTACCTACACTTATTAACCCCTAATCTGCCGCCCCAACATCGCCGCCACTATATTAAATGTATTAACCCCTAAATCTAAGTCAACCCTAACCCTAACTTAAATATAATTTAAATAAATCTACATAAAATTACTATCATTACCTAAATTATTCCTATTTAAAACTAAATATTTACCTATATAATAAACCCTAACGCCTAGATTTAGAGTTTTGCGGCCAAAGGGGTGCGTAGCTAACGCTGGCTTTTTTCTGGCCGCACCTTTTAAATACCGCTGGTATTGAGAGTTCACAGAATGGCTGCGTTAGGCTCCAAAAAAGGAGCGTAGAGCATATTTAACGCAAATTCAACTCTCGATACCAGCGGTGCTTACGGACGCGGCCAGCTTCAAAAACATGCTCGTGCACGATTCCCCCATAGAAAACAATGGGGCTGTTTGAGCTGAAAGAAAACCTAACACCTGCAAAAAAGCCGCGTTCAGCTCCTGAAGCAGCCCCATTGTTGTCTATGGGGAAACACTTCCTACGTCTGCACCTAACACTCTAACATGTACCCCGAGTCTAAACACCCCTAACCTTACACTTATTAACCCCTATTCTGCCGCCCCCGCTATCGCTGACCCCTGCATATTTTTTTTAACCCCTAATCTGCCGCTCCGTAAACCGCCGCTACTTACATTATCCCTATGTACCCCTAATCTGCTGCCCCTAACACCGCCGACCACTATATTATATTTATTAACCCCTAATCTGCCCCCCACAACGTCGCCTCCACCTGCCTACACTTATTAACCCCTAATCTGCCGAGCGGACCGCACCGCTATTATAATAAAGTTATTAACCCCTAATCCGCCTCACTAACCCTATAATAAATAGTATTAACCACTAATCTGCCCTCCCTAACATCGCGGACACCTAACTTCAAACATTAACCCCTAATCTGCCGACTGGAGCTCACCGCTATTCTAATAAATGTATTAACCCCTAAAGCTAAGTCTAACCCTAACACTAACACCCCCCTAAGTTAAATATAATTTTTAGCTAACTAAATAAATTAACTCTTATTAAACAACTTATTAATATTTAAAGCTAAATACTTACCTGTAAAATAAATCCTAATATAGCTACAATATAAATTATAATTATATTATAGCTATTTTAGGATTTATATTTATTTTACAGGTAACTTTGTATTTATTTTAACCAGGTACAATAGCTATTAAATAGTTAAGAACTATTTAATAGCTAAAATAGTTAAAATAATTACAAAAATACCTGTAAAATAAATCCTAACCTAAGTTACAATTAAACCTAACACTACACTATCAATAAATAAATTAAATAAACTACCTACAATTATCTACAATTAAACCTAACACTACACTATCAATAAATTAATTAAATACAATACCTACAATTATCTACAATTAAACCTAACACTACACTATCAATAAATTATTTTTAAAAAATCTACAAATAACTACAATGAAATAAACTAACTAAAGTACAAAAAATAAAAAAGAACTAAGTTACAAAAAATAAAAAATTTTTTACAAACATTAGAAAAATATTACAACAATTTTAAACTAATTACACCTACTCTAAGCCCCCTAATAAAATAACAAAGCCCCCCAAAATAAAAAATGCCCTACCCTATTCTAAATTAAAAAAGTTCAAAGCTCTTTTACCTTACCAGCCCTGAACAGGGCCCTTTGCGGGGCATGCCCCAAGAAATTCAGCTCTTTTGCCTGTAAAAAAAACACATACAATACCCCCCCCAACATTACAACCCACCACCCACATACCCCTAATCTAACCCAAACCCCCCTTAAATAAACCTAACACTAAGCCCCTGAAGATCTTCCTACCTTATCTTCACCATACCAGGTTCACCGATTGGTCCTCGGAAGTGTTGATCCAAGCCCAAGCGGGGGGCTGAAGAGTGACGTCCATCCTCGGGCTGAAGTCTGGATCCAAGCGGCGGCTGAAGAAATCCATCATCGGGCTGAAGTCGGAAGTCCATCATCGGGATGAAGTCTTCTATCAAGCCGCATCTTCAATCTTCTTTCTTCTGGAGTGGAGCGGAGCCATCTTCTTTCCAACCAACGCGGAACATCCTCTTCAACCGACGCCTACTCGCCGAATGACGGTTCCTTTAAATGACGTCATCCAAGATGGCGTCCCTCGAATTCCGATTGGCTGATAGGATTCTATCAGCCAATCGGAATTAAGGTAGGAATATTCTGATTGGCTGATGGAATCAGCCAATCAGAATCAAGTTCAATCCGATTGGCTGATCCAATCAGCCAATCAGATTGAGCTTGCATTCTATTGGCCGATCGGAACAGCCAATAGAATGCGAGCTCAATCTGATTGGCTGATTGGATCAGCCAATCGGATTGAACTTGATTCTGATTGGCTGATTCCATCAGCCAATCAGAATATTCCTACCTTAATTCCGATTGGCTGATAGAATCTTATCAGCCAATCGGAATTCGAGGGACGCCATCTTGGATGATGTCATTTAAAGGAACCGTCATTCGGCGAGTAGGCGTCGGTTGAAGAGGATGTTCCGCGTCGGTTGGAAAGAAGATGGCTCCGCTCCACTCCAGAAGAAAGAAGATTGAAGATGCGGCTTGATAGAAGACTTCATCCCGATGATGGACTTCCGACTTCAGCCCGATGATGGATTTCTTTAGCCGCCGCTTGGATCCAGACTTCAGCCCGAGGATGGACGTCACTCTTCAGCCCCCCGTTTGGGCTTGGATCAACACTTCCGAGGACCAATCAGTGAACCTGGTATGGTGAAGATAAGGTAGGAAGATCTTCAGGGGCTTAGTGTTAGGTTTATTTAAGGGGGGTTTGGGTTAGATTAGGGGTATGTGGGTGGTGGGTTGTAATGTTGCGGGGGGGTATTGTATGTGTTGTTTTGCAGGCAAAAGAGCTGAATTTCTTGGGGCATGCCCCGCAAAGGGCCCTGTTCAGGGCTGGTAAGGTAAAAGAGCTTTGAACTTTTTTAATTTAGAATAGGGTAGGGCATTGTTTATTTTGGGGGGCTTTGTTATTTTATTAGGGGGCTTAGAGTAGGTGTAATTAGTTTAAAATTGTTGTAATATTTTTCTAATGTTTGTAAAAAAAAATTATTTTTTGTAACTTAGTTCTTTTTTATTTTTTGTACTTTAGTTAGTTTATTTCATTGTAGTTATTTGTAGATATTTTATTTAAATAATTTATTGATAGTGTAGTGTTAGGTTTAATTGTAGATAATTGTAGGTAGTTTATTTAATTTATTTATTGATAGTGTAGTGTTAGGTTTAATTGTAACTTAGGTTAGGATTTATTTTACAGGTAATTTTGTAATTATTTTAACTATTTTAGCTATTAAATAGTTCTTAACTATTTAATAGCTATTGTACCTGGTTAAAATAAATACAAAGTTGCCTGTAAAATAAATATTAATCGTAAAATAGCTATAATATAATTATAATTTATGTTGTAGCTATATTAGGGTTTATTTTACAGGTAAGTATTTAGCTTTAAATAGGAATAATTTATTTAATAAGAGTTAATTTATTTCGTTAGAATAAAATTATATTTAACTTAGGGGGGTGTTAGGGTTACGGTTAAAATTAGCTTTAGGGGTTAAAAAATGTATTAGAGTAGCGGTGAGCTCCGATCGGCAGATTAGGGGTTAATACTTGAAGTTAGGTGTCGGCGATGTTAGGGAGGGCAGATTAGGGGTTAATACTATTTATTATAGGGTTATTGAGGCGGGAGTGAGGCGGATTAGGGGTTAATAACTTTATTATAGTAGCGGTGAGATCCGCTCGGCAGATTAGGGGTTAATAAGTGTAGGCAGGTGGAGGCGACGTTGAGGGGGGCAGGTTAGGGGTTAATAAATATAATATAGGGGTCGGCGATGTTAGGGGCAGCAGATTAGGGGTACATAAGGATAACGTAAGTAGCAGCGCTTTCCGGTCGGCAGATTAGGGGTTAATTATTGTAGGTAGCTGGCGGCGACGTTGTGGGGGGCAGGTTAGGGGTTAATAAATATAATATAGGGGTCGGCGGTGTTAGGGGCAGCAGATTAGGGGTACATAAGTATAACGTAGGTGGCGGTCGGCAGATTAGGGGTTAAAAAAATGTAATCGAGTGGCGGCGATGTGGGGGGACCTCAGTTTAGGGGTACATAGGTAGTTTATGGGTGTTAGTGTACTTTAGAGTACAGTAGTTACGAGCTTTATGAACCGACGTTAGCCCAGAAAGCTCTTAACTACTGACTTTTTTCTGCGGCTGGAGTTTTGTCGTTAGATTTCTAACGCTCACTTCAGCCACGACTCTAAATACCGGAGTTAGAAAGATCCCATTGAAAAGATAGGATACGCAATTGACGTAAGGGGATCTGCGGTATGGAAAAGTCGCGGCTGAAAAGTGAGCGTTAGACCCTTTCCTGACTGACTCCAAATACCGGCGGTAGCCTAAAACCAGCTTTAGGAGCCTCTAACGCTGGTTTTGACGGCTACCGACAAACTCTAAATCTAGGCCTAAGATAGCTACAGTATAACTAATAGTTACATTCTATCTAGTTAGGGTTTATTTTTATTTTACAGGCAAGTTTGTATTTATTTTAACTAGAATAGTTACTAAATACTTATTAACTATTTACTAACTACCTAGCTAAAATGAATACAAATTTATCTGTAAAATAAAACCTAACCTAAGTTACAATAACACCTAACCTTACACTATAATTAAATAAATTCTCTACATTAAATACAATTAAATAAATTAAATTAAATTAGCTAAATCACAAAAAAAAACACTAAATTACAGAAAATAATAAACAAATTACAGATCTTTAAACTAATTACACCTAATCTAATAGCCCTATCAAAATAAAAAGCCCCCTCAAAATAAAAAAAAAACCCTAGCCTAAACTAAACTACCAATAGCCCTTAAAAGGGCCTTTTGCGGGGCATTGCCCCAAAGAAATCAGCTCTTTTTCCTATAAAAAAAATACAAACACCCCCCAACAGTAAAACCCACAACCCACACAACCAACCCCCCAAATAAAAGCCTAACTAAAAAAACCTAAGCTCCCCATTGCCCTGAAAAGGGCATTTGGATGGGCATTGCCCTTAAAAGGGCATTTAGCTCTATTGCTGCCCAAAACCCTAACCTAAAAAATAAACCCACTCAACACACCCTTAAAAAATCTTAACACTAACCCCCGAAGATTCACTTACCAGGAAAAGTCTTCATCCAAGCGGAAAATTGTCCTCAAAGAAGCCGGCAGAAGTGGTCCACCAGACGGGCAGAAGTGGTCCTCCAGGCGGACAGAAGTCTTCATCCAGACGGCATCTTCTATCTTCATCCTTCTGACACGGAGCCGCTCCATCTTCAAGACATCCGGCGCAGAGCATCCTCTTCCAATGACGTCTTCTTCGTAATGAATATCTCTTTAAGTGACATCATCCAAGATGGCGTCCCTTAGATTCCGATTGGCTGATAGAATTCTATCAGCCAATCGGAATTAAGGTAGAAAAAATCCTATTGACTCATGCAATCAGCCAATAGGATTGAACTTCAATCCTATTGGCTAAGCCAATCAGCCAATAGGATTGAGCTTGCATTCTATTAGCTGATTGGAACAGCCAATAGAATGCCAGCTCAATCCTATTGGCTACTATTCTACCTTAATTCTGATTGGCTGATAGAATTCTATCAGTCAATTGGAATCTAAGGGACGCCATCTTGGATGACGTCACTTAAAGGGATATTCATTCCGAAGAAGACGTCGTTTGAAGAGGATGCTCCATGCCAGATGTCTTGAAGATGGAGCCGCTCCGCGTTGGAAGGATGAAGATAGAAGATGCCATCTGGATGAAGACTTCTGCTTGTCTGGAGGACTACTTCTGCCGTCTGGAGGACCACTTCTGCTCGTCTGGAAGACCACTTCTGCCGGCTTCCTTGAGGACATCTTGCCGCTTGGATGAAGACTTCTACCGGTAAGTGAATATTCAGGAGTTAGTGTTAGGATTTTTAAGGGTGTATTGGGTGGGTTTATTTTTTAGGTTAGGGCTTTGGGCAGCAATATAGCTAAATGCCCTTTTAAGGGCAATGCCAATCAAAATGCCCTTTTCAGGGCAATGGGGATCTTAGTTTTTTTTAGTTAGGCTTTTATTTGGGGGGTTGGTTGTGTGGGTTGTGGGTTTTACTGTTGGGGGGGTGTTTGTATTTTTTTTACAGGAAAAAGAGCTGATTTATTTGGGGCAATGCCCCGCAAAAGGCCCTTTTAAGGGCTATTGGTAGTTTAGTTTAGGCTAGGGTTTTTTTATTTTAGGGGGGCTTTTTATATTTTGATAGGGCTATTAGATTAGGTGTAATTAGTTTAAAGATCTGTAATTTGTTTTTTATTTTCTGTAATTTAGTGTTTGTTTTTTTGTGATTTAGCTAATTTAATTTATTTAATTGTATTTAATGTAGGGAATTTATTTAATTATAGTGTAAGGTTAGGTGTTATTGTAACTTAGGTTAGGTTTTATTTTACAGGTAAATTTGCATTTATTTTAGCTAAGTAGTTATTAAATAGTTAATAACTATTTAATAACTATTCTACCTAGTTAAAACAAATACAAACTTGCCTGGAAAATAAAAATAAACCGTAAGCTAGATACAATGTAACTATTAGTTATATTGTAGCTAGCTTAGGGTTTATTTTATAGGTAAGTATTTAGTTTTAAATAGGAATAATTTAGGTAATGATAGTAATTTTATGTAGATTTATTTAAATTATATTAAGTCAGCGATGAGCTGGTCGTACGCGCTCGTGCACGATTTCCCCATAGACATCAATGGGGAGAACCGGCTGAGAAAAAGTCTAACACCTGCCAAAAAGCAGCGTAAATCTCAGTAACGCAGCCCCTTTGATTCCTATGGGGAAATACATTTTATGTTTACACCTAACACCCTAACATGAACCCCGAGTCTAAACACCCCTAATCTTACACTTATTAACCCCTAATCTGCCGCACCTGACATCGCCGACACCTGCATTATACTTATTAACCCCTAATCTGCCGCTCCGGACATCGCCGCCAACTACATTATATTTATTAATCCCTAATCTGCTGCCCCCAACATTGCTGACACCTACATTATATTTATTAACCCCTAATCTCCCAACCCCAATGTCGCCACAACCTACCTACACTTATTAACCCCTAATCTGCCACACCAACGTCGCCGCCACTTTATTAAATGTATTAACCCCTAAATCTAAGTCTAACCCTAACCCTAACTTAAATATAATTTAAATAAATCTACATAAAATTACTATCATTACCTAAATTATTCCTATTTAAAACTAAATACTTACCTATATAATAAACCCTAAGATCTTGGATGACGTCACTTAAAGTGATCGGAACAGCCAATAGAATGCAAGCTCAATCAGATTGGCTGATTGGATCAGCCAATCTGATTGAACTTGAATCTGATTGGCTGATTCAATCAGCCAATCAGATTTTTCCTACCTTAATTCCAATTGGCTGATCGGAATTGAAGGAACGCCATCTTGGATGACGTCCCTTAAAGGAATATCCATTCGTCATTATTCGTCGGGAAGAAGAGGATGGCTCTGCGTCGGCTTGTCTGAAGATGGTTCCGCTCCTCTCCGGATAGATGAAGATTGAAGACGCCGCCTGGATGAAGACTTCTATCGGATGGAAGACTTCTTCAACGCCGCCTGGATGATGACTTCTGCCGCTCCGGATCTCCTCTTCGGTTCCATCGGTGGTCGGCTGGCTGAAGACGACTCAAAACTAGGTACGCTGGGCTGGAAAAGTGCAGTTTTCTGTTAACTAGCAAAAGTAGTCAGATTGTGCCGAACTTGTGTGCGGAACATCTGGAGTGACGTAAGAATCGATCTGTGTGGCATAATCCATAAATAGTTACGACGCAATTCAAGCATATTTTTGGTTGACGCTTTGATGAATATCCCCCTTTGTTTTACAGAAGTAGAAATGGTGCAGCAACCATGCCGGATTGGCCCGCCGGGATACCTAGACTTTTCCCAGTGGCCATGGGATGCAGTCGCCGTAGTGCCACATCCATAGTGCATTTCTTTAAGCATGCGTTGTGCATTTCTTTAAGCCCGCTCCTCTCCTGACAAGGGTGTGGGGGCCTGTAGACAGGAGGTCTGAATATTCGACATTGCAATGTTCTTCACATACATAATTGTACGAACAACCAGCTCAATATCATTGTTAGCCTGTTCTATGGTGATTTACCACCTGGGTGCAAATTTGTTTAGGGTTAGGGTTTAGCCAAGTAATGCTTTTCATAGAAAAGAACTTTCCTGTAGTATATCAGTCTGATCCTGCCTATTACGGTCAGCCCAGCACCAAAATACCAGTCAATTTCTCTCTGAACAAGGAACACAGCAACCCCAGATGATTGTTTCGGCCTTCATTGGGCCTCGTCAGTGAGGTGTAGCCATATTCCTCTAAGCACACTGAGCAAGGAGTCCACGTCTGGTTGCCCCTTTTTTCCCATAGGGAGACTAAATACATGCAGAGAGAAGTGCACTCACAGGAACGAACAACCAGCTCAATACCATTGTTAGCCTGTTCTATGCAATTTACCACCTGGGTGCAACTTCTTTTCGCCCCGTAATGCTTTTCACAGAGAAGAACTTTCCTGTAGTATATCAGTCTGATCCCACTTATTACGGTCAGTCCAGCCTCAAAATACCAGACAATTTCTCTCTGAACAAGGAACACAGCAACCACAGATAATTGTTTCAGCCTTCATTGGGCCTAGTCAGTGAGGTTCACGTCTGGTTGTGCTGCCGTAGGACGTACGGAGCTTCTCTAAATCCACCCCGGTCTTGCATGCGTGGTGAATTTAGAGAAGTTACATCCAATTTACAGCAGCACAATTCCAGGGAAGAGTACATAATATAACTACAATGAGCGTTCTAAGGTAAGCGCAATAACATGAAATTCACATTATACACTATGACCATACTTGAGGGTAAGGCGTATGGATCGGCTCCAATGGAGAGAAGACGTCATATTGCTTATGCCCGGGCAGCTTTGTGAAGACAAGCGCTTAGGAGTCTGGAGATCCATCAATAGAATTGAGAAACCGGCGAGATTGGGTAAGAAGGATTACCTTGTCATTTATATTTATACACGCCAGACGGGTACTGGGGAATAGTTTACCTGACAACTTTACCCTGGGACTATGTGTTAAAGACGGATTGAATACCGCACTGATTGTGACAAGAGACGCTCCTGTGTTACAGTGTTTACAGCATACAGAAATAAGTTTGGAGACAATTGTGTTATTTAGCCCGTTCTTCTGTGAAGTATATCCAGATATACAATAAAGATACAATCTTTTGAATAATATTGATCAGTTCTATGAGATGGATCATTTCAGACTAAGTGCCCAAAACCTTGTTTGTCGATAGTCAAACGTGAACTATTGATAGTAGCAATGGCCAATCAAGAATAGAGTGGGTAGTGCTGAGGGAAGTTTAATAGATGCACAGATAAAGCGTCTGCATGTTGCTATAGAGATGGAGTAACAGTATTGTGGCATTTGAGAATAGTTTATATTTGGCTGTTACATTTAACAGTAACATATCCCTCTTCCGGCGCATTGTGCATGCGGGAGACATAGGAACGTGCAGGATCGACAGGATCCTGTAGTGGAAGCTTTAGGAGATGTCAGAGAAGGAGGGGTCAGCCAGCCATTTCAAAATGGCCAGATGAGAACTAGTAAGTGTATTTACTGGCAAAGTTTATTTAGATGAAAATTGGTCTACAGTTGGCTGTACAAATCGTTAATTAACTAATCTAAATAAGTAATAGTAATTTTTGGGATGACTGTCCCTTTAAAGCCCCAAAACTGCCGAGTGCAGTTATTTTTTATAAAAACCAAATTCTACAAATTTGCCATTTGCAGGAGTCAAATAATTTAGCGCTCCACTTGTGATCTAGCCCTTAGTGTTTAATGTCCCTTTAAAACCTGACATTTAGGTGTTCCAGTTATATTTCCAGTAGTATCTGATTATTCACTAGGGAGATAAGTATCAGCACGCAGTAGATATAATACAGAAATATGAGAGAGAGCTCAAGAAGAGAAAATAAGGAAGAGTAAGGATTTAAAAAAGACCCAAAAAAATCATTTGATGGAGGCACAAATACCTTAAACATGTTAATAATATTAGTGCACATTAGTCCTAGAGGATATATAGATACCATTAAAACGAGTACTTAATATTGCAATAAGAGCTGTAAAACAAAGCAAAAAATAGGGGAAAAAAATCTTATTTTGGCTAATAACTTTATCTCCTGTGGAACCCTAGCAACTTCTATGGTGATTGGTGAATTAAGATAACTTTATTTTCTGTTCTATTTCATTACTAATCTGCTTAAACATTCCTGTCAGATCAACTTTATACATTTCTTCTCAAACAGAAGGCATCTGTAAATCTAACAGCAATTTAAACCTAAAGTTTACTTAAAGGGACACAGGTCAAATTTAATTTTAATCATTCAGATAAAGCATGCAATTTTAAACAGCTTTCCAATTCACTTCCATTAACAAAATGTGCACAGTCTTTTTATATTTACACTTTTTGAGTCACCGGCTCCTACTGAGCATGTGCAAGAATTCACAGAATATACATTTATGTATTTGTGATTGGCTGATGGCTGTCACATGGTACAGGGGGTGTGGAAATAGACATAACTTTGAAATTTGTCAGAGAAAAATCTACTACTCATTTGACTTTCGAATTATCAAGCTCAGAATGGAGCTTGATGCCCCTTGTCTAAAGACCACTACTCCATAACTTGTCCACCTGCTCTGAGGTGGCGGACAGAAATCAATCCAATCAAATACGATCGGGTTGATTGACACCCCCTGCTAGCGGCCAATTGGCCGCAAATCTGCTGGGGGCGGTATTGCACAAGCAGTTTTGGTTAACTGCTTGTGCAATCATAAAAGCTGACAGCATATGCTGTCGGCATTTATCGATGTGTAGCGGACATGATATGCTACATCGTATCATGTCCGCTCGCACTTTGATAAATATGCCCCTAAGTTCTAAGGCATTGTCTTGTTATCATACATTTGCTGATTAAACAAATCTACTGTATTTACTGGTCATTTAACACTGAATAATTCTAATTCAATAATAAAATGTTGGGTAGCTATGTTGGGTAGCTATGGGTTAAACTCCCGCTTAGAACCCACAATGTATTGCTGTTCCTAAGCAAGACACAGCCAATGGGCCAATTAGAAGTGGCATACACATGTACCTGCCAATTACTAGCTGTGTCCTAGTCAACACCAGTATCACGCCTCTGCATAAGTTAAAGGGACAGTCTACACCACACTTTTTATTGTTTAAAAAGATAGATAATCCCTTTATTACCCATTCCCCAGTTTTGCACAACCAACACAGCTATATTAATATATGTTTTACATCTGTGATTACCTTGTATCTAAGCCTCTGCAGACTGCACCCTTATCTCAGTGCTTTTGACAGACATGCAGTTTAGCCTATCAGTGCAGGATCCTAAATAACTCCATGGGAGTGAGCACAATGTAATCTATATGACACACATGAACTATTACTCTCTAACTGTGAAGAACTTTCAAAATGCTCTGAGCTAAGAGGCAGGTTTTTTACGCTTTAGAAATCAGTTTGAGCCTAGCTAGGTTTAGCTTTTAAAAAATACCACCAAGGGAACAAAGCAAATGGAATGATAAAAGTCAAATGGAAAGTTGTTTAAAATGACATGCCCTATCTGAATTATGAAAGTTTAATTTTGACTAGACTGTCCCTTTAAATATTTGCGCAGTAATACACATGCTCTGGTGAATAAGAGAATTGTGTTATTTTATTGCCAAGTCCATTGAATCATATAAGAGTTCCCAGGCTGAGTCAAAATACATTAAAATAACTATTTTTAATAGAATGCTTCCTAAAAAAAAAAAAAAAAACCTTTCTCAAAGCAACTTAAAGTATGATGGATACAGAGCAAAGCCTGTAGGTCACGGTATGCTTTGTATAGTAAATACTTTTAGTGATCTATTGAAAATATTCCATTGTATAACACAGAAACCTTCATTTGTTGATAGACTGGAAAATGCAATCAAATCTATACGAAGAACATTAATAGTCATCAGTCCTGAAGGGGCGACAGAGATGAATAAAGGCAAGATGGTTTCTCATTTGTTTCTGCTTAGGGAAATCTAATCAGTTTTTTTTTTATCTTGCAATCATCTGACTTCACAGAAAAAGAAAAGTACATTTTTGCAATTGTGTTTTCCTCCATTACAAACATAATCAGATCAGAAAGAAATATTGGTAGAGGAGTCATAGGATATAGAAGAGACTATTGTATTGCATTTGAAAGGCTTATATGAAATGAAATGCAACAGGGTTTTCAATCACATCTTTTCTGATGCCGGACTTAACCACACAAACAGAATAAATTTGAAATCTATTGTGCACCGACACTTGATGCACATTAGTGTTAGTACAAATAGAAAGCATTCTATGATAGAGCTGCAGAATCAATCTACATTCTTATTTTGTAGTGTTCTGTAATTTACATTTATCAACACATTGTCATTAACATACATAACATAATACTGATAACACTTAACACTCACATTTTCAATCATACTGTGGTTTATACATTGAAAATGTTTGGAAGAATAATTTACATGAAAATCAAACGATTTGAAGTGTAGTGGATATAAATTACTTGACCGATGAGACAATTCTGCACATCTTGTGCAGACATTTCTCATTAAATCAGTTTATTTGAATTTGTACCACTTTTCATTTGTAGTATTGTCATAAAAAAAACAGCAAAAAAACTTTCCAATTTATTTTCATTATAATATTGAGCAGGCTTTTTGGATGCACACTTCTGAGTCACCAGCTTCTACTGAGCATGGGCAAGAGTTCAACTATATACATTCATAAGGCTGTTATTTGCTTATGGCTGTCACATGCTCCAGGGGGCAGGGAAATGTAATAAGATTATGACATTTGTAAAAAAAAAAATCTACTTCTCCTTTGAAAGTCAGAGCAAGTGCTATTGCATTGTCATTTTATTATGCATTAGTTGATTATGAAATTCTACAGTGTAATGTCTAAAGGAACACTGTTCCTGTAACTAATATCACACGGAAAAACTTACAGCAACATTGTAACTCAGAAATTGCTGAATTCATAAAGATCTGTACTCACCCCATGGGCGTATTTTGGCCTAGGCAAAAAAGGCACTTGCTTAGGGCAGCAGATTTGAAGGGGACAGCACTTTTTGAGTCTCACTGCACAAACACTCACTAGACCCACACATACACACACACTGCACTACACACTCCATGCACTACAAACACTCACACCACACACTCACCATATTCACACACACACACTTACATATACATTTGAACATGAATATTTACTTTGGAAATGCCATGAAGAAAAAAAAGTCTTGTTACACCTTCACCAAAGAATAATGGCCATACAAGGCCTAAAACCGGGGGGGGGGGGAGCAGCAGAATTCTGAGTGCCTAGGGCAGCACAAAACCTGAATTCGCCACTGACTCACCACACATTAGTTTCATGAGTTGTCAATCACACTCTATTATAATCAATAGAGCAGAAACTATTTTAGAAACCTCTCAGAGTATAGAACAAGTTCCACTTGGAAGGATAACAACATCATAAAAATTCCTTCAAATTCCCTCTATAAAACACCACTCTAGCATTGGTAAAATGAAAAAAGAAAACTTGAAAACAGTTAAAGGGACGTGAAACCCCAGAGACTACAATTCTAAAAAACTTTGCAATTTACATCTATTATCTAATTTGCTTTATTCTCTTGGCATTCTTTGTTGAAGAAACAGCAATTCATTTTGGTGAGCCAATAACATGAGGCATATATGTGCAGTCGTAGACACAAAAGTTGAATCGAATTTGAAGATTAAAACGTATCATATATTCCAAATTATTAAAAATGACAGTCCATAACAAAAACATTTATGTAACAAGACAGGTTACAAACAGCTTACGCGTTTCAGCATTCAAGCAGTAATCATAGCTTAGTTCACACATGTCTCTCTCCTAATAAAGCACCTACAATTCTGTCATTGGTTAAAAACGTAAACCTGCTTATTGAAAGGATGCATAGTTAGTGAATTATAATACTAATACATAAAATCATTGTGTCATTGTTAATAGAAAGCACATAAAGAATATTCATAAAAGCAACATTGCGTAGATATATACATACTTTGGGGCCTATATATCAAGCTCTGAATGGAGCTTGACGCCCCATGTTTCTGGCGAGCCTGCAGACTCGCCAGAAACAGCAGTTATGATGCAGCGGTCTAAAGACTGCTGCTCCATAGCCCTGTCCGCCTTGCTCTGATGAGGCGGACAGGAATCGCCGGAATTCAACACGATCGGGTACGATCGGGTTGATTGACACCCCCTGCTGGCAGCCGATTGGCCGCGAGTCTGCAGGGGGCGGCGTTGCAATGCTGAATACGGAGAGCGTATTGCTCTCCACATTCAGCGATGTCTGTCGGACCTGATCCGCACTGTCGGATCAGGTCCGACAGACATTTAATAAATAGGCCTCAATGTGTGATCAACAGCAACTCCATAATATGTGCAGTCACCAATAAGCGGCTCCTGAGCCTAAATATGTATGCTTTTCAACAAAGGATAGCAAAAACAAAACAAATTAGATAATAGAAGTAAACTGGAAAGTTGTCTAAAATGGCATTTTCTCTCTGAATCATGAAAGAAAAAAAATTAGGTTTCATGTCCCTTTAAAGAGAAATAAAATAAAAATAAATATAAGATAATCTTTCCATCCAGAAATAGTGAGAAAAATCCTGACCATGCATGTAGGACACCCCAGAACGTCCTGGACCAGCCAATATAAACTACTTAATCAGAACTAAACAGGCATGCAAATGTTTCACCATAACAAATATTTACATAAACCATTTTGCAAGATTAAATAAAAAGATTTTCCAAACAAAGCTTTTGTAAACAAATAAAATCTTCACTTTATTCCAGTTTAAAAAGGCACAGGAAACATTAGGGTAGATTAATGGCAGAACAAAGTCTGACCGGTTTTGGTCGTATTGACCGTAATCATAGACAGTGTATAATGTATTGGGCCCCTTATGTAATTACATGTGATAGATGTTAGATGTGTAGGCCATTGTCTGTGCTTTGGAAAGTTACTAGCTATTAATCTTTCATATAAAAAATGGAGGGATGTGGTTTCTGGGACTTATGGGATCTAAATCATAAGTATCAAACTTTAAAGCCTCAAGTCTTTTCACTTATGTGCCATTGGGAGGGGACCACAAAAAACACCTTCAGTATAGTTACAAAAGATAAATAAGGGGCGCCCTTGAGAGCACACTATATGATTTGTGCAGATATAATTAGTTTCAATTGCTTTCTATATAGACAAATATATCTACATAGTAGTATAGGATATATATAGATAGATAAATGATTTATCACCATATAATGCACCTATAGGTACAGTGGGTGAAAAAAATATATTAATTAATTAATTAGTAGACCATAGATATATGATAACAGATAAAAATAATAAATATTTCAATAATAAGATAGAATAGGCACAATACTACTCAAAGGACTGTAAGATATCACCCAGCAGAGATAGATATCAAGTGATAATAGTAACTATATAATGTCCTTGTATATGGATCTTGATAGTAGAATACAGAAGCAGCAATCTGTGGTGGTCCAGGCCAGGATCCAATTACAGCAATCTAAAACAACAAACAAGAACAGATGCGTCACATGGCCCAATATTGTAGGTTCCAAAGAATGGTGAATATTGCTATATAATTGCACTCACATGTGGTGAAGCACCTCAATTGGTGCAAATGACACAGTCTGGGATCTATAACAGTCACCCAGCAGACCGACCTCCCGATTTGTTACAGGGTCTGTGTAAGATAGAAAGGACAAAATAGCCTATATGGCCTAGTATTGTATGGCTAGAGTGGTATCACACCAAATGATTATATAAAATTTGGACTCACATTTGATGAAGCATCTCCAATGATGCTATAGAGACAGGCTGGGATCAATTCAGTCACCCAACAGACTTATTACCATGGCATACAGCATACAATAGTCCTCTTGATGGTCTATAGGTCAGTCATATCCTCAGATAATAACCAATTCAAAGGCAGCAAGTGTTTTTAGTATAAGTAAAATCACTTTAATAAAATATAAAAGAATTGCGACGCGTTTCTCAGTCTCAGACTGTTTCCTCAGGCATAATAAAATAGTTTACAAACACTTGCTATATATACCTAACCAAACCAATTAACATAATTGATAACACTTGTTGTGGGAGTAGTCTATGACATCATCAGTATCCTAGCTACTGATATATTTTGTCAACAAATGTAAACACAATTTTATATGTTAAATCAAACAATACACATCATAACTTTCAATGCTTAGATTAGATCAAACAATGCACATCATAACTTGCAATGCATAGGTTAGTCACAAAATTGATTTAAACAGCATAAATAAATACAAAATTGTAATAATTATTTGTATTTTTCCTTAAATCCAATGAAGCTTATATTAAAAATCGTTTAGTCATAGATAATTACTGTTTCTATGCCATATCTAAACTGAGTGTGTCATACATCTTGGTCAACTATACTCTATTGTTTGTTCAGCTATTTGTTTTTTGGTATGCCATCCCTAACTGTCATAGCCCCAATATAATTGCGAGTTAAGAGTCAATGTGCTTTTCTTAGACGTTTATGTTATAATCTAAATTGTCCAGCTTTTGGGTATAATATTGAGCTGACTTGCGATCTCATATTGAGGACGAGTGTCTACACCGGGATGACTTAACTGTTATCAGCTTTTTATTTATTAAGAATATAAAGGGTCACTTACTTTGTTTTGTTTCAACCGCCAGCTAAAATTCTAAGTGGCGTGTATGCAGCGCTAGTGCGCATGTCGTTATTGTTGCCAGGGATACCATAGCCCTATTCAGCTCCACGTTATGCGTGTGAGAGCGCTGTTAATGATAGGATAATATGATCCTATCGATAGAGTTAGCTATTGGATTAGTCCGTAAAGGGGCGTCAGGGGGCGTTAGTTATCACTGTTATTCAGAAATCGATACCATATTCATACGGTCATATTATTCCTACTATCGGCATAAACAACCATAAACGTAATAATTATTACAATTTTGTATTTATTTATGCTGTTTAAATCAATTTTGTGACTAACCTATGCATTGCAAGTTATGATGTGCATTGTTTGATCTAATCTAAGCATTGAAAGTTATGATGTGTATTGTTTGATTTAACATATAAAATTGTGTTTACATTTGTTGACAAAATATATCAGTAGCTAGGATACTGATGATGTCATAGACTACTCCCACAATATGTGTTAACAATTATGTTAATTGGTTTGGTTAGGTATATATAGCAAGTGTTTGTAAACTATTTTATTATGCCTGAGGAAACAGTCTGAGACTGAGAAACACGTCGCAATTCTTTTATATTTTATTAAAGTGATTTTACTTATACTAAAAACACTTGCTGCCTTTGAATTGGTTATTATCTGAGGATATGACTGACCTATAGACCATCAAGAGGACTATTGTATGCTGTATGCCATGGTAATAAGTCTGTTGGGTGACTGAATTGATCCCAGCCTGTCTCTATAGCATCATTGGAGATGCTTCATCAAATGTGAGTCCAAATTTTATATAATCATCTGGTGTGATACCACTCTAGCCATACAATACTAGGCCATATAGGCTATTTTGTGCTTTCTATCTTACACAGACCCTGTAACTAATCGAGAGGTCGGTCTGCTGGGTGACTGTTATAGATCCCAGACTGTGTTACCTTCAGTATAGTAATGTCAGTGGCAACATGTGGCAACATGATGGCTCATTGTCATTAAAAATGTGACTCAACTGTGTGCTTATGCTTAGATATCAGGAGCACAATTCTGGGTAGGAACATTTGCCAACTCTTGCCTCCTCCCCTCCATCCATACAGCCTCCATACATCTATGCTTATAAATACATCATAGGTTTCCTCTATAACGCTGGTATCTGAAAGTGGGAATTCATGAAATTATTTTTGGAGGGTGTCAAACTTTGCTATCAAAAAATAATGAAACAACCATTTTTGTTTCCAATAATAATAGGTATAAAACCATGTTAATGTCAGTGTTTTGACACAAACATCAAATTGATTTAATACATTGTGTTCCTTGAAACTAAATATGCTCTAACATTTTAATCTAGACTCTTTGGGAATCATTCAGTTTGCCCATTGTTTACATAAGTTTCTAGGATCAGATGGGATGCATAACATCATAATAAAAATCCTATATAATAAATGGCCAAGTATGTTTGTCAGATGCAGTCATGCGCAGTAGAGACTGCACGTGACAAACATACCTGGCCATTTGGATCCTGACACTCAGCACTTAGCACAGAGCAAGGCTGAAGCGAAGTGTAAGGGAGCGTGGCTGACGGGAGCGTTGCGATGGGGGCGTGGCCGGGCTTCGCAAGGGGCGTTACCGGGTGCAGCAAGGGGAGTGGCCGGGCGGGTGTCCCCGCGATGAGGCGTGGCCAGAGAGGCAAAGGCTTTCAATTAAGACAGAGCCTGAGAGGGAGCAGGAGAGGGGGGGAGAAGGGCCAAAGAGGGGTGGAGAGAGCCAAAGGGGGGGGGGGGAGAGAGCCAAAGGGGGGGGAGAGAGAGCCAAAGGGGGGGAGAGAGAGCCAAAGGGAGGGGGGAGAGAGAGCCAAAGGGGGGGGGGAGAGAGCCAAGGGGGGGGAGCCAAAGGGGGGTGGAGAGAGCCAAAGAGGGGGGGAGAGAGAGCCAAAGAGGAAAGAGAGCCAAAGAGGGGAGAGAGCCAAAGAGGGGGGAGAGAGCCAAAGAGGGGGGAGAGAGAGCCAAAGATGGGGGAGAGAGAGCCAAAGAGGGGGGGGGGGAGAGAGCCAAAGAGGGGGGGGAGGGAGCCAAAGAGGGGGGGGAGAGAGCCAAAGGGGGGGAGAGCCAAAAGGGGGGAGAGAGCCAAAGGAGGGGAGAGCCAAAGAGGGGGGGAGAGAGAGAGCCAAAGAGGAAAGAGAGCCAAAGAGGAGAGAGAGCCAAAGAGGAGAGAGAGCAAAAGAGGGGAGAGAGCCAAAGAGGGGGGAGAGAGCCAAAGAGGGGGGAGAGAGAGCCAAAGGGGGGGGAGAGAGCCAAAGAGGGGGGGGGAGAGCCAAAGAGGGGGGGGGGAGCCAAAGAGGGGGGGGAGAGCCAAAGAGGGGGGAGAGAACAAAAGAGGGGGGAGAGAACAAAAGAGGGGGGAGAGAACAAAAGAGGGGGGAGAGAACAAAAGAGGGGGGGGGGAACAAAAGAGGGGGGGGAGAGAGCAAATGAAAGGGGGGAGAGAGCCAAAGAGGGGAGAGAGAGAGCAAAAGAGGGGAGAGAGAGAGCAAAGGAGAAGGGGGAGAGAAAGCAAAAGAGAGGGGGGAGAGAAAGCAAAAGAGAGGGGGGAAGAGAGAGCAAAAGAGAGGGGGGAGAAGCAAGGGGTGGGACCGCTGTACTGCAAAAAATGGCCCGTGTACACGGGCTTTAGTACTAGTATTTTATAATGCACTTGAATGACACCTGTAAAGTACACTCAAACTAAATGATGATCTGGTTTGCTGATAGGACCAACAAAAGATACAAAAATTTGCCTCACTTAAAAATATTCTGCCAAATTTTAGAAAAGGTAGAGATTTTATTTTATATTATATATATATACTGTATATATATATATATATATATATATATATATATATATATATATATATATATATATATATATATATATATATATATATATATATGACAAAATGTAATCTCTCACTGTGTACTTTACAAATTAATTTGATTGAGCTTTGAATTATTGAACAAATGCTTACAGATAAACATGTTTGTTAAAATTATAGTTAAAGTCCTCTAAGAAGCCGAAGTGCATTGCTGTTTCTTATCAGACATGACCAGTAACCCAATCAGGAGCGGCATACGCACATAGCTATCAATCACAAAATATGTCCTGTTTAGAATTGGCTAAGTAGCACATGTTTTAAGGGAACATGGAAGCCAAAAGGAAAATTTCTTGATTCAGAGAGAGTACAATTTTCTAATCTAACAGAAGTTCAATTTTATAATGGTAAAAAATTGGTAAATATTTTTTTAGCAATTTGTTTAACTCTTTTGTGGGGGTTATACAGTGTTACCAAGAGATATTGTTGTGATAAGATCATTATATGTTATTTCATTAACACGTACCACTAATATAATTTTTTTTTTTTCTCTGAAATTAGTATGTGTTATTGTCACCTTGGTACATGCAACTATTATAGTTTAACTATATTATTGTTATTATATATTTTTCTTTAATTAGTGAACACAGATCTTAATTTTAGCAAAAACATCTTGAGCATACCCTAGATCAGCGATGGTGAACCTTAGCACTCCAGATGTTTCAGAACTACATTTCCCATGATGCTTAGACACTATGAAGTCCAGTTGATCCTCATGGGAAATGTAGTTCTTAAACATCGGGAGTGACAAGGTCACTGCGGTAGATGTTCCCTATTGAACTAATTTGGTAGCACAGTTATAAAATGATTGGTCACATTTATCCACATTTTCTCTTTTCTATTACCATGTCCCCTAATAACTCTTTATCACCTTTTATCAGTTTAGAAATAAAATAATGGAATTTTAATAATTTGATATATCATGTTTATGTTCATACTATCTAATTATCTTTCTGCTATTCCCTGATAAATAAAAGGTTACAAAAAAATATCAGTGCGCTGAATATTTCCCATTTGTAAGAAATGAAAATATTAAAAGCATGGCTGATAGAACTAGTGATTCCTCCCACCTCTACATGTTCTTATTAAGCTTTACATCATAAAAAATAGCTTTAAACTGATGGATTAAACTAATTATATTTTGAGTGTTCATTATTCCTCTGGCAATGGATTATAAACTTATTAGAAAGACAAAACCATTGAGATTTTCTGCACTAATGCCAGAGCAAAACAACTGTCTTCGGGACAGGCATTCAACAGTGACTCATCAAAATTTAATATTAATTTTAGTATAAGCAAATCCAAAAACAATAATGTGTTAGACTAATGAAATTGAAAATCTCTACTTATTAACACAATATAATGAGGATGATAGTGCTATAAAAAAAAATTATATTCTGCAAAGAGATTTAGCTTTTGACCAACAAATGTGATCTTGAAGAACACCCTTTGCCAATTTTAGAAAGGAATTATGCCAGGCTATTACTACTTAATGTTCTTCATTTAACAGATTTGTCTTTAACCTCTCTGCCACCCCATCTATTCCATGTGTGAACTTCAAGCTTCTTCTTTAGATTCTAAAGAGAAACACATAGTGCCAGATCACAAGTGGAGCACTAATACATGCTCCCACTTGAGCATTAACTGTACTAGAAGTAAGCTGTTAGCACTAGTCAGGTTAAGCTCGTATTATGAGTTGAAAGTAAACTGTTTTCGCTCGCGCGCTAACCCATTGAGCACAAAAAGATGAACTTACAATATTGTGTGCACGTTCACATACTCACCCATAGAACTCAATCAAGAAAAAAAGTGGAATAAAACTCTATTCTTGTGCAATTCCCGATTGCACATTCGTATGTGCACTAACCCAACATGAAAATATGAATATTTCACATTCCAATATTCTTCACATACAAGAACATGTTCTATTTATGATTAAATAAATATTTCTATATATATCTGATGTATCTTTAGTACAATATATATATCTATACCTATATACAGTGGCGTCACTAGGGGGTGCGGGGGGTGCGGGCCGCACCCAGGTGACACCCTCCAGTGGGTGACACCACCAAAAAAAAAAAAAAGTTTTTTTTTGTTTTTTTGTTTTTAAATTTTATTGAAATTCAAAGAAATACAATGTAGAGATGCATATATTTTTTATTAGAGGGGCCAGCATTTGTAAACATTAGTGGGACTTGGGAAATTGTAGACACTTCATTTTTTTGCCCCTTGAGCCAGCACTGCAATTTACACATATAGTTTTCCCGGCGGCTTTTGCTTGTTTGTACTTTGCTCCTCCCCTGCCCAATTTCACTATGAATGTTGTGGGCGTGCCGTGGGGCTTGCAAAGTTGTGCTGCTAGCCTAAACCTGCCTGCCTATCTGTGCTCACTGTTCAGTGACGTGTGGAGCAGTGGAGTCACTCACAGCTGTGCTGTCTCTCTAAACGGGAACTGGGAAATCATGAGGGGGATGCCTGGCACCTGACCGCATGACTGTCTGACACTGTCTCTAAAGTGAAGGAGCCACGTATGATGCCCACCAGACTGGTACAGTTACGGTATACTAAGTGCACACTGAAGAGGTAGGAGGGGTGGGCGGGCAGGGGTCTGGGGGTGGGCAGAGAGCAGAGGTGCTTGGCCATAACTTAGAAGCTGTAGGCTCGCGGCCCGGGGCTGTGCACTGACAGACTTGGAACAGAGTCAGAGAGCAGAATTTTCATAGTTTGCACACCTAAACCTTTTCTTTAGTGCACTGTTTCTTTCATTTGATGCTCTGCTGAGCCAGGGAGCATTTCTAGGCATGAGCTTTATAATTAATGCAGTGCAGTTTACATATTTTGTATGTGTGTGTGTGTCTAAGTTTGTGTGTGTGTGTGTGTCTGAGTGTTTCTGTGTGTGTGTGCCTGAGTGTTTTTTTTTGTGTGTGTGTGTGAGTGTTTTTGTGTGTGTATTTGAGTGTTTTTGTGTATGTGTTTTTGTGTGTGTGTCTGAGTGTGTTTCAGAATGTTTGTGTGTGCATCTGAGTGTGTTTTTAAGTGTGTCTGAGTGTTTGTATGTGTGTGTGCCTGTGTTTTTGTGTTTGTGTGTGTCTGTTTTCTGGGGGGAGGGGGGTGACACCATAACTTACCGCACCAGGTGACACCAACCCTAGTGACGCCACTGCCTATATATATACATGATTATATATAGGTAGAGATATATACAGATATATCTAGGAGTATCTATTTACAAATACTATTCTGCTATGTGCATAACATTGGAATGTGAAATATTTATAGTAAATACACAGTATAACACTTTATTAAATACTAGTCCTAAAGCCCGAGTACACGGGCCAATTTTTTAAGTACCGCAGTTCCAACCCTTGCTCCCTCTCTCTCCCCACTATCTCTTTTGCGCTCTATCTCCCCCTCTCTTTTGCGCTCTCTCTCCCCCCTATTTTGCTCTCTCTCCCCCCTATTTTGCTCTCTCTCTCTCCCCTCTTGTGCTCTCTCCCCCCTATTTTGCTCTCACTCTCCCCCCTCTTTTGCTCTCTCTCCCCTCTTTGGCTCGCACTCTCTCTCTCTTCCCCCCTCTTCTGCTCTCTCCCCCCTCTTTTGCTCTCTCTTTCTCGCCCTCTTTTGCTCTCTCTCCCTCTTTTGCTCGCTCTCTCCCCTATTTTGCTCTCCCTCCCCCCTCTTTTGCTCTCTCCCCCCTCTTTTGCGCTCTCTCTCTCTCCCCCCTCTCTTTTGCTCTCTCTCCCCCTCTCTTTTGCTCTCTCCCCCTCTCTTTTGCGCTTTCTCTTGCTCCACCTCTGTATTGCTCTCTCCCCCTCTATTTTTCTCCCTCCCCCCTCTCTTTTGCTCTCTCTCCCCCCTCTCTTTTGCTCTCTCTCCCCCACTCTTTTGCGCTCTCTCTCCCCCCTCTCTTTTACGCTCTCTCTCTCCCCCCTCTCTTTTGCGTTCTCTCTCTTTTGTGTGCTCTCTCTCCCCCCTCTTTTGCGCGTTCTCTCTCCCCCTCTCTTTTGCGCTCTCTCTCCCCCTCTTTTTTGCGCTCTCTCTCTCTCCCCTTCTTGCGCTCTCTCCCCCTCTCTTTTGCGCTCTTCCACCCCTTTCTTTTGTGCTCTCTCTCTCCCCACTCTCTTTTGCTCTGTCTCTCTCTCCTTTTTTTGCTCTCTCTCTCTATCATTCTCTTTTGTTCTTTCTCTCCATCCCTCTCTTTTGCTCTCTCTCTCCCCCCTCTCTTTTGCTCTCTCTCTCCCCCCTCTATTTTGCTCTCTCTCTCCCCCCTCTCTTTTGCTCTGTCTCTCTCCCCTCTCTTTTACTCTCTCTCCCCCTCTCTTCTTCTCTTACCCCTCTCTTTAGCTCTTTCCTATCTCTTTTTGTCTCTCCCCCTCTCTTTCTATTTCTCTCCCCTCTGTCGCGCCGACCACGCCCGACCACGCCCAGACTATGCCCGGTCCCGCCCGGACACGTCCCCACCCGGTCAATGCAAATGCAAGTCTGCCAAAAGAACTGAAATAGGGAGGCAGTCTAGTGGTGCTGTATTTTGTGATCCTGCATTAACTCTGCTAGAAGTCTGCTTTTTTGCATGCATCGAGTAGCACGTGTATCACAAGTTGCACAAACTTTGAATATAGTGACTGCATAAATTTATTTCCCCATAGACTTCAATGGAGTGCAGAAAGTGTGGGGGGGAATAACACATATAAACACAAATATACACACATAAATACATATGAACACAAATATACACACACACACACATATATATATATATATATATATATATATATATATATATATATATATATATATATATATATACATATACATATTTAGACATGTGTATGTATGTATATCTACTGTATTTTAAAGTTCTTTGCAGGCCTTTTATTTCTCCTCTTTATATCTTTGAGCCTTATAACTTTTTATTGCAATTTTTTTTAGTAATTTTTATTAGATAGTGTTATCATGAGTGTAACTGTACTATTAAAGGGACAGTAAACCTTAAAAATAATGTTATATAATTCTGCACATAGTGCAGAATTATATAACATTATATTAGCCAGACTTTGTAAATCATAATATTGCCTTTTTATTTTGTAAAAATACCGCTGTTTTACAGACCCGCTCTGTCTGGCAGCGGGAGCGAGCTGCACTGTGTCTAATGGCGCGGTCGGGCCGGGCTGTGACTATACAGCTGGCCCGATGCGCTCAGTAAAAACAACAGACCCGCTCAGCAGAGCCCAGAGAGCGGGTCTGTAAAACAGCGATATTTTTACAAAATAAAAAGGGAATATTATAATGTTATATAATTCTGCACTATGTGCAGAATTATATAACATTATTTTTAAGGTTTACTGTCCCTTTAAATATAATTTTGATGTGTTTTTTGCAACTTTTTTGTTGAGCATAATAGTTAACCAGAGCTCTGAAGTCAAGCTATCCTGACATGCGTTAAATTCAATCGCGCTCAATCGAATATACAAAAACAAAAGCTATAGGCAATCCACAAATCAGATAGGAAGAAGCCCCAAAATATATATCATACCAGATATTTTGTGTATTTCCAAGTTGATGTTAAAAATAAGTGTTTGTATGATCACACAAAATATGAAGCACCATTCTAAGTATTACTATCTGAGAATGGTAAGCAAAAGCTGGTATCAGTTGTTATTGGCAAAATGGTTTTGTTAAGGAATTTGGATTACTTCTCCTCGTGCCATTAGAACTGTAAAATCAAGGGATTTGCTTAATTATCTATTGACTTTCTCTATAAAATGAAATTGTAAGATTTTTTTCTTAAAAAAAAGACTGTTTTCCATTATCTCAAAACTGTCAGGCAGGCCAAAATAATTCCTCCTGCCTGATCATTATCCACTGTATTATAGCATCCGCCTTAGAAATTTCTTTATAACAGCGTTCCCCTGCTCCAATCTTCATGACTCACTAACAGGTCAGATTTTAAGAGTGCCTGATCTACGACATGTGAAATACTCAAGTGCTTAATAATTGCCATTTTCTAACTTGTCCCCATTGAATTTAATCCTAAAGACCTGGCCTGTTTGTAGATCATAAGGACAGGATCTGGGAAATCCTTCACTATAAAGAAAATCCTATAGTCCCTAAATCCTATACTCTATATCCATTTGAATTAAAAAAACAAAAAACACTCTTGATGTTTCTAACAAGGATTTATATTACTTGAGTCTTACATTATATTTTATTTTGTATGAAGTGCAACTGATTTTTACGATAACACTTAAATATACAGTATATATATATATATTTATATATTTATTTAAATTTTAAAAGGTTCACAAAACGCATGCAGATTTATTTTGTTATGCTTTCTTTCCTCGTATTTATTCCCTCACAGTGAAGCAGTTACAGAATATTTGCCTCAGTTTCCCTTTCCAATATGCACAGAGCTTTGTTGCCTGATCATTTTTCCACTTTGAAGCTCAGTGAACAGAATCCCTGTGACATACTGGAAAGGAATTTAGCTGTCATCATATGTGCAGAGAAGGGATTAATAGACCAAATGCTGGCTACTCGCTTAGTCCTTATTATCTTTGCCTTGCTGATTTTTCTGACTGGAAGCAATGCCGTACAGAGGTTGCTCTTGAATGGTTTTGAAGATAGTTAACCACCCATAATATTTTTATTCATTTAAAATACAGATACTTTTGCTATTTTTGTAGGTAAGAACATTTAGGACAGAAAGAACCAACGAAGAGCAGAAAGTACTGGATAATGTGTGTTTTTTATGCGCTAAATCAATGTGTTCTAATATTTTATGGCACTGCCCTAAATATTGTTCTATCACTTGTATATCTCTCATTAACATAACAGGGCATAGCAGATTTTGAAAATGGAGAATATAACACAAAAAGTCCATGCACATCAATTCATGCTGAGACAAAACTAAATTGCTGCATATAGTAACGCCAAATATGATTAGGTAGTGCTAAGCATTACAAACTAACATTAAGCTGCTATTTATTGCCATTTCTAATCACAGGTGGATTAGCAGTGCCTGTGTCATTGTGGTTAAATCATACAATCAAACAAATATTGTCTGTTTCATTGTTGTAATAAAAAGCACTTAGCAGTGGCTTATGTATTGCAAAATGTATTATTCATCAGTTTTAAGAATTTAACCTTGTATTTCTTTTTTTAACTTAATTTGTGCAGGGTCTATTTCTTTCTGTCACTGCCCACAAGAGGGCTGAGTTTTAACAGGAAGACATATCTAGCTTGATATGTTCAGTGAATGTATTTCCCCATAGACTTCAATGGAGTGCAGAAAGTGTGGGGGGGAATAACACATATAAACACAAATATACACACATAAATACATATGAACACAAATATACACACACACATATATATATATATATATATATATATATATATATATATATATATATATATATATTTAGACATGTGTATGTATGTATATCTACTGTATTTTAAAGTTCTTTGCAGGCCTTTTATTTCTCCTCTTTATATCTTTGAGCCTTATAACTTTTATTGCAATTTTTTTTAGTAATTTTTATTAGATAGTGTTATCATGAGTGTAACTGTACTATTAAAGGGACAGTAAACCTTAAAAATAATGTTATATAATTCTGCACATAGTGCAGAATTATATAACATTATATTAGCCAGACTTTGTAAATCATAATATTGCCTTTTTATTTTGTAAAAATACCGCTGTTTTACAGACCCGCTCTGTCTGGCAGCGGGAGGATTAGCAGTGCCTGTGTCATTGTGGTTAAATCATACAATCAAACAAATATTGTCTGTTTCATTGTTGTAATAAAAAGCACTTAGCAGTGGCTTATGTATTGCAAAATGTATTATTCATCAGTTTTAAGAATTTAACCTTGTATTTCTTTTTTTAACTTAATTTGTGCAGGGTCTATTTCTTTCTGTCACTGCCCACAAGAGGGCTGAGTTTTAACAGGAAGACATATCTAGCTTGATATGTTCAGTGAATGCTATAGAAACAGGAAGTCAGTTCCATGCCCATGCTCAGAAGAGGCAGAATGCAACTTAAGTTGTTCAGCATGACTGCTCACTTATGTAACTATAGACAAGGGGTCACAATATAAAGTTAAAGGGTAGCAGATTCAGGAGAAATGTAAAGAAGCATTTTTTTACAGAAAGGGTGGTGGATTCATGGAATAAACTTCCAATTGAGGTGGTAAACACAAAGGGGCCGATTAATCATAGTGCGAGCGTACATAATCCGCTGTAACGGATCATGTCCGCCGCACATTGATAAATGCTGAAAGCACACGCTGTCAGCATTTATCATTGCACAAGCATTTCTTGTGAAATGATTGTGCAATGCCGTCCCCTGCACATTCGCGCAGAAGCAGATGCATACACGGCTTGATAAATCAGCCCCAAAGACTGTAAAAAAAATAAAAAAATGCCTGGGACATGCATAAGGCTATCCTAAGAAAAATGTAACATATAATATGGGTAGACTTGAAGGGGTTTTTGGCTCTTATCTACCGTCAAATTCTATGTTTCTATATTTCTATAGGAACACAGTGATGTGCAGTCACTAGAGTCAGGTGAGGCAGTGCTTCACTTCTCATATGGGCAAATATATATATATATATATATATATATATATATATATATATATATATATATATATATAGATATTTTATTGGCTTTAAAAAAAAAAATTGTAATTTTTTTTTCCCCAGCATTTTTTTTTCACAGCTATATGTTGTGCAATGGAGAGGCACAATCAGGTCTGCCCACCATTACAGAACATGCTGCGCCACCTACTGGATGAAAGTGGTTAAGATCATTGCATGGCCCATTAACTGCTTATTTGAGGCAGTCCTATTTGGGCTGAACCAAACCAGTGAGAGGCATTAGTAAGTGGAACTTAGGGTTGGGGCTGGATGTTAAATCATATAAAACAAAACAAAAACGGAAAAAAAAAACAACTTTCATATATTTTGTTGCTGTCCTGTGAACCTGCTAGCTTTGCTAAAGTGAAAAAGAGAGTTCTGTTCTTCCCCTCTAAGTGCAGTGGAATGTGCCACTGTCACTTCCTGAATCCTTATACAGAGCAGGAAGAGAGGCAGAGAGAGCAGTGTTTCAGCCACATCTTATTAAAGATAATATAATGAATATGGTTTAGTGTTTTTTTACTCTTTTACAGCAAAGGATCATTTTTGTATTTTGTTTACTCAAAATTTACACCCACTAACTTAGCAGCTTGCCTCTGTACTTCACACTAATGTATAGTCTCACTTTATGAACTCTCTGTAGCTCTGCTGTTTTATTACTTAAAGGCACAGTCTAGGCCAAAATAAACTTTCATGATTCAGATAGAGCATGTAATTTTAAACAATTTTCCAATTTACTTTTATCACCAATTTTGCTTTGTTCTCTTGGTATTCTTAGTTGAAAGCTTAACCTAGGAGGTTCATATGCTAATTTCTTAGACCTTGAAGCCCACCTCTTTCAGAATGCATTTTCACAGTTTTTCACCACTAGAGGGTGTTAGTTCACATATTTCATATAGATAACACTGTGCTCGTGCACGTGAAGTAATCTGAGAGCAGGCACTGATTGGCTAGACTGCAAGTCTGTCAAAAGAACTGAAAAAAGGGGCAGTTTGCAGAGGCTTAGATACAAGATAATCACAGAGGTTAAAAGTATATTATTATAACTGTGTTGGTTATGCAAAACTGGGAAATGGGTGATAAAGGGATTATCTATCTTTTAAAACAATAAAAATGCTGGTGTAGACTGTCCCTTTAAAAATGCAGTGGTCCCTCTCCCCCCCCCCCCCTTGTGTGTGTGTGTGTCTCTCTCTCTATCTATCCATCTCTCTCCTTATGTGTGGTTCTCCCCCATGGTCTCTTTCTCTCTCTGTCTCTCTTCCTCCCCCTCTGACTCTCTCATCCCTTATGTGTCTCTCTAACCCTCTGTGTGTGATTGTGTGTCTCTCTCTCTTTCTCTCTCTCTCTAACCCTCTGTGTGTGATTGTGTCTCTCTCTCTAACCCTCTGTGTGTGATTCTCTCTCTCTCTCTCTCTCTCTCTCTCTCTCTCTCTCTCTCTCTCTCTCTCTCTAACCCTCTGTGTATGATTGTGTCTCTCTCTCTTTCTCTCTCTCTAACCCTCTGTGTGTGATTGTGTCTCTCTCTTTCTCTCTCTCTCTCTCTCTAACCCTCTGTGTGTGATTGTTTCTCTCTCTCTAACCCTCTGTGTGTGATTGTGTCTCTTTCTCTTTCTCTAACCCTCTGTGTTTGATTGTGTCTCTCTATTTCTCTCTCTCTCTCTAACCCTCTGTGTGTGATTGTGTCTCTCTCTCTTTCTCTCTCTCTCTAACCCTCTGTGTGTTATTGTGTCTCTCTCTCTTTCTCTCTCTCTCTAACCCTCTGTGTGTGATTGTGTCTCTCTCTTTCTCTCTCTAACCCTCTCTGTGTGATTGTGTCTCTCTTTCTCTCTCTCTCTCTAACTCTCTGTGTGTGATTGTGTCTCTCTCTCTTTCTCTCTCTCTAACCCTCTGTGTGTGATTGTGTGTCTCTCTCTCTCTCTCTCTAACCCTCTGTGTGTGATTGTGTCTCTCTCTCTCTAACCCTCTGTGTGTGATTGTCTCTCTCTCTCTCTCTAACCCTCTGTGTGTAATTGTGTCTCTCTCTCTCTCTCTCTCTCTAACCTTCTGTGTGTGATTGTATCTCTTTCTCTCTCTCTCTAACCCTCTGTGTGTGATTGTCTCTCTTTCTCTTTCTCTCTCTAACCCTCTGTGTGTGATTGTGTCTCTCTTTCTCTCTCTCTAACCCTCTGTGTGTGATTGTGTCTCTTTCTCTCTCTCTCTCTCTCTCTCTCTCTAACCCTCTGTGTGTGATTGTTTCTCTCTCTCTAACCCTCTGTGTGTGATTGTGTCTCTTTCTCTTTCTCTAACCCTCTGTGTTTGATTGTGTCTCTCTATTTATCTCTCTCTCTCTAACCCTCTGTGTGTGATTGTGTCTCTCTCTCTTTCTCTCTCTCTCTAACCCTCTGTGTGTTATTGTGTCTCTCTCTCTTTCTCTCTCTCTCTAACCCTCTGTGTGTGATTGTGTCTCTCTCTTTCTCTCTCTAACCCTCTCTGTGTGATTGTGTCTCTCTTTCTCTCTCTCTCTCTAACTCTCTGTGTGTGATTGTGTCTCTCTCTCTTTCTCTCTCTCTAACCCTCTGTGTGTGATTGTGTGTGTCTCTCTCTCTCTCTCTAACCCTTTGTGTGTGATTGTGTGTCTCTCTCTCTCTAACCCTCTGTGTGTGATTGTCTCTCTCTCTCTCTCTCTCTCTCTAACCCTCTGTGTGTAATTGTGTCTCTCTCTCTCTCTCTCTCTCTAACCTTCTGTGTGTGATTGTATCTCTTTCTCTCTCTCTCTAACCCTCTGTGTGTGATTGTCTCTCTCTCTCTTTCTCTCTCTAACCCTCTGTGTGTGATTGTGTCTCTCTTTCTCTCTCTCTAACCCTCTGTGTGTGATTGTGTCTCTTTCTCTCTCTCTCTCTCTCTCTCTCTCTAACCCTCTGTGTGTGATTGTCTCTCTCTCTCTCTCTTTCTCTCTCTAACCCTCTGTGTATGATTGTGTCTCTCTCTTTCTCTCTAACCCTCTGTGTGTGATTGTGTGTCTCTCTCTCTTTCTCTCTCTCTCTAACCCTCTGTGTATTATTGTGTCTCTCTCTATTTCTATCTCTCTCTAACCCTCTGTGTGTGATTGTGTCTCTCTTTCGCTCTCTCTAACCCTCTGTGTGTGATTGTGTCTCTCTTTCTCTAACCCTTTGTATGTGATTGTCTCTCTCTCTCTTTCTCTCTCTCTCTCTCTCTCTCTCTCTCTCTCTAACCCTCTGTGTGTGATTCTGTCTCTTTCTCTCTCTCTCTCTAACCCTCTGTGTGTGATTGTCTCTCTCTCTCTAACCCTCTGTGTGTGATTGTGTCTCTCTTTATCTCTCTCTAACCCTCTGTGTGTGATTGTGTCTCTTTCTCTCTCTCTCTCTCTCTCTAACCCTCTGTGTGTGATTATGTCTCTCTCTCTCTCTCTCTCACCCTCTGTGTATGATTGTGTCTCTCTCTCTCTAACCCTCTGTGTTTGACTGTGTCTCTCTCTCTTTCTCTCTCTCTAACCCTCTGTGTATGATTGTGTCTCTCTCTCTCTAACCCTCTGTGTTTGATTGTGTCTCTCTCTCTTTCTCTCTCTCTAACCCTCTGTGTATGATTGTGTCTCTCTCTCTTTCTCTCTCTCTCTAACCCTCTGTGTGTGATTGTGTCTCTCTCTTTCTTTCTCTCTCTCTCTCTAACCCTCTGTGTATGATTGTGTCTCTCTTTCTCTCTCTCTAACCCTCTGTGTGTGATTGTTTCTCTCTCTCTAACCCTCTGTGTGTGATTGTTTCTCTCTCTCTCTAACCCTCTGTGTGTGATTGTGTCTCTTTCTCTAACCCTCTGTGTGTGATTGTGTCTCTCTATTTCTCTCTCTCTCTAACCCTCTGTGTGTGATTGTGTCTCTCTCTCTTTCTCTCTCTCTCTAACCCTCTATGTGTTATTGTGTCTCTCTCTCTCTTTCTCTCTCTAACCTTCTGTGTGTGATTGTGTCTCTCTCTTTCTCTCTCTAACCCTCTGTGTGTGATTGTGTCTCTCTTTCTCTCTCTCTAACTCTCTGTGTGTGATTGTGTCTCTCTCTCTTTCTCTCTCTCTAACCCTCTGTGTGTGATTGTGTCTCTCTCTTTCTCTCTCTCTCTCTAACCCTCTGTGTATGATTGTGTCTCTCTCTTTCTCTAACCCTCTGTGTGTGATTGTGTCTCTCTCTCTAACCCTCTGTGTGTGATTGTGTCTCTCTCTCTCTCTTTCTCTCTCTCTCTCTCTCTCTAACCCTCTGTGTGTGATTGTGTCTCTTTCTCTCTCTCTCTCTAACCCTCTGTGTGTAATTGTGTCTCTCTCTCTCTCTCTCTCTCTCTAACCTTCTGTGTGTGATTGTATCTCTTTCTCTCTCTCTCTAACCCTCTGTGTGTGATTGTCTCTCTCTCTCTTTCTCTCTCTAAACCTCTGTGTGTGATTGTGTCTCTCTTTCTCTCTCTCTAACCCTCTGTGTGTGATTGTGTCTCTTTCTCTCTCTCTCTCTCTCTCTCTCTCTCTCTCTAACCCTCTGTGTGTGATTGTCTCTCTCTCTCTCTCTCTCTCTAACCCTCTGTGTATGATTGTGTCTCTCTCTTTCTCTCTAACCCTCTGTGTGTGATTGTGTGTCTCTCTCTCTTTCTCTCTCTCTCTAACCCTCTGTGTATTATTGTGTCTCTCTCTATTTCTATCTCTCTCTAACCCTCTGTGTGTGATTGTGTCTCTCTTTCGCTCTCTCTAACCCTCTGTGTGTGATTGTGTCTCTCTTTCTCTAACCCTTTGTATGTGATTGTCTCTCTCTCTCTTTCTCTCTCTCTCTCTCTCTCTCTCTAACCCTCTGTGTGTGATTCTGTCTCTTTCTCTCTCTCTCTCTAACCCTCTGTGTGTGATTGTCTCTCTCTCTAACCCTCTGTGTGTGATTGTGTCTCTCTTTATCTCTCTCTAACCCTCTGTGTGTGATTGTGTCTCTTTCTCTCTCTCTCTCTCTCTCTCTCTCTCTCTCTCTCTCTCTCTAACCCTCTGTGTGTGATTATGTCTCTCTCTCTCTCTCTCTCTCTCTCTCTAACCCTCTGTGTATGATTGTGTCTCTCTCTCTCTAACCCTCTGTGTTTGACTGTGTCTCTCTCTCTTTCTCTCTCTCTAACCCTCTGTGTATGATTGTGTCTCTCTCTCTCTAACCCTCTGTGTTTGATTGTGTCTCTCTCTCTTTCTCTCTCTCTAACCCTCTGTGTATGATTGTGTCTCTCTCTCTTTCTCTCTCTCTCTAACCCTCTGTGTGTGATTGTGTCTCTCTCTTTCTTTCTCTCTCTCTCTCTAACCCTCTGTGTATGATTGTGTCTCTCTTTCTCTCTCTCTAACCCTCTGTGTGTGATTGTTTCTCTCTCTCTAACCCTCTGTGTGTGATTGTTTCTCTCTCTCTCTAACCCTCTGTGTGTGATTGTGTCTCTTTCTCTAACCCTCTGTGTGTGATTGTGTCTCTCTATTTCTCTCTCTCTCTAACCCTCTGTGTGTGATTGTGTCTCTCTCTCTTTCTCTCTCTCTCTAACCCTCTATGTGTTATTGTGTCTCTCTCTCTCTTTCTCTCTCTAACCTTCTGTGTGTGATTGTGTCTCTCTCTTTCTCTCTCTAACCCTCTGTGTGTGATTGTGTCTCTCTTTCTCTCTCTCTAACTCTCTGTGTGTGATTGTGTCTCTCTCTCTTTCTCTCTCTCTAACCCTCTGTGTGTGATTGTGTCTCTCTCTTTCTCTCTCTCTCTCTAACCCTCTGTGTATGATTGTGTCTCTCTCTTTCTCTAACCCTCTGTGTGTGATTGTGTCTCTCTCTCTAACCCTCTGTGTGTGATTGTGTCTCTCTCTCTCTCTTTCTCTCTCTCTCTCTCTCTCTCTCTCTCTAACCCTCTGTGTGTGATTGTGTCTCTTTCTCTCTCTCTCTCTCTAACCCTCTGTGTGTGATTGTGTCTCTTTCCCTCTCTCTCTCTAACCCTCTGTGTGTGATTGTCTCTCTCTCTCTTTCTCTCTCTAACCCTCTGTGTGTAATTGTGTCTCTCTTTCTCTCTCTCTAACCCTCTGTGTGTGATTGTGTCTCTTTCTCTCTCTCTCTCTCTCTCTCTCTAACCCTCTGTGTGTGATTGTGTCTCTCTCTCTCTCTCTAGCCCTCTGTGTATGATTGTGTCTCTCTCTTTCTCTCTAACCCTCTGTGTGTGATTGTGTCTCTCTTTCTCTCTCTCTAACCCTCTGTGTGTGATTGTGTCTCTCTTTCTCTAACCCTTTGTATGTGATTGTCTCTCTCTCTCTTTCTCTCTCTCTCTCTCTCTCTCTCTAACCCTCTGTGTGTGATTGTGTCTCTTTCTCTCTCTCTCTCTAACCCTCTGTGTGTGATTGTTTCTCTCTCTCTTTCTCTCTCTAACCCTCTGTGTGTGATTGTGTCTCTCTTTCTCTCTCTCTAACCCTCTGTGTGTAATTGAATCTCTTTCTCTCTCTCTCACTCTCTCTCTCTAACCCTCTGTGTGTGATTGTGTCTCTTTCTCTCTCTCTCTCTCTAACCCTCTGTGTGTGATTGTCTCTCTCTCTCTCTCTTTCTCTCTCTAACCCTCTGTGTGTGATTGTGTCTCTCTTTCTCTCTCTCTAACCCTCTGTGTGTGATTGTGTCTCTTTCTCTCTCTCTCTCTCTCTCTCTCTCTCTAACCCTCTGTGTGTGATTGTGTGTCTCTCTCTCTCTGACCCTCTGTGTATGATTGTGTCTCTCTCTTTCTCTCTAACCCTCTGTGTGTGATAGTGTCTCTCTCTTTCTCTCTCTCTCTAACCCTCTGTGTATGATTGTGTCTCTCTCTATTTCTATCTCTCTCTAACCCTCTGTGTGTGATTGTGTCTCTCTTTCGCTCTCTCTAACCCTCTGTGTGTGATTGTGTCTCTCTTTCTCTAACCCTTTGTATGTGATTGTCTCTCTCTCTCTTTCTCTCTCTCTCTCTCTCTCTCTCTAACCCTCTGTGTATGATTGTGTCTCTCTCTCTTTCTCTCTCTCTAACCCTCTGTGTGTGATTGTGTCTCTCTCTTTCTCTCTCTCTCTCTCTCTAACCCTCTGTGTGTGATTGTTTCTCTCTCTCTAACCCTCTGTGTGTGATTGTGTCTCTTTCTCTTTCTCTAACCCTCTGTGTTTGATTGTGTCTCTCTATTTCTCTCTCTCTCTCTAACCCTCTGTGTGTGATTGTGTCTCTCTCTCTTTCTCTCTCTCTCTAACCCTCTGTGTGTTATTGTGTCTCTCTCTCTTTCTCTCTCTCTCTAACCCTCTGTGTGTGATTGTGTCTCTCTCTTTCTCTCTCTAACCCTCTCTGTGTGATTGTGTCTCTCTTTCTCTCTCTCTCTCTAACTCTCTGTGTGTGATTGTGTCTCTCTCTCTTTCTCTCTCTCTAACCCTCTGTGTGTGATTGTGTGTCTCTCTCTCTCTCTCTCTAACCCTCTGTGTGTGATTGTGTCTCTCTCTCTCTAACCCTCTGTGTGTGATTGTCTCTCTCTCTCTCTCTAACCCTCTGTGTGTAATTGTGTCTCTCTCTCTCTCTCTCTCTCTAACCTTCTGTGTGTGATTGTATCTCTTTCTCTCTCTCTCTAACCCTCTGTGTGTGATTGTCTCTCTTTCTCTTTCTCTCTCTAACCCTCTGTGTGTGATTGTGTCTCTCTTTCTCTCTCTCTAACCCTCTGTGTGTGATTGTGTCTCTTTCTCTCTCTCTCTCTCTCTCTCTCTCTCTAACCCTCTGTGTGTGATTGTTTCTCTCTCTCTAACCCTCTGTGTGTGATTGTGTCTCTTTCTCTTTCTCTAACCCTCTGTGTTTGATTGTGTCTCTCTATTTATCTCTCTCTCTCTAACCCTCTGTGTGTGATTGTGTCTCTCTCTCTTTCTCTCTCTCTCTAACCCTCTGTGTGTTATTGTGTCTCTCTCTCTTTCTCTCTCTCTCTAACCCTCTGTGTGTGATTGTGTCTCTCTCTTTCTCTCTCTAACCCTCTCTGTGTGATTGTGTCTCTCTTTCTCTCTCTCTCTCTAACTCTCTGTGTGTGATTGTGTCTCTCTCTCTTTCTCTCTCTCTAACCCTCTGTGTGTGATTGTGTGTGTCTCTCTCTCTCTCTCTAACCCTTTGTGTGTGATTGTGTGTCTCTCTCTCTCTAACCCTCTGTGTGTGATTGTCTCTCTCTCTCTCTCTCTCTCTCTAACCCTCTGTGTGTAATTGTGTCTCTCTCTCTCTCTCTCTCTCTCTAACCTTCTGTGTGTGATTGTATCTCTTTCTCTCTCTCTCTAACCCTCTGTGTGTGATTGTCTCTCTCTCTCTTTCTCTCTCTAACCCTCTGTGTGTGATTGTGTCTCTCTTTCTCTCTCTCTAACCCTCTGTGTGTGATTGTGTCTCTTTCTCTCTCTCTCTCTCTCTCTCTCTCTAACCCTCTGTGTGTGATTGTCTCTCTCTCTCTCTCTTTCTCTCTCTAACCCTCTGTGTATGATTGTGTCTCTCTCTTTCTCTCTAACCCTCTGTGTGTGATTGTGTGTCTCTCTCTCTTTCTCTCTCTCTCTAACCCTCTGTGTATTATTGTGTCTCTCTCTATTTCTATCTCTCTCTAACCCTCTGTGTGTGATTGTGTCTCTCTTTCGCTCTCTCTAACCCTCTGTGTGTGATTGTGTCTCTCTTTCTCTAACCCTTTGTATGTGATTGTCTCTCTCTCTCTTTCTCTCTCTCTCTCTCTCTCTCTCTCTCTCTCTCTAACCCTCTGTGTGTGATTCTGTCTCTTTCTCTCTCTCTCTCTAACCCTCTGTGTGTGATTGTCTCTCTCTCTCTAACCCTCTGTGTGTGATTGTGTCTCTCTTTATCTCTCTCTAACCCTCTGTGTGTGATTGTGTCTCTTTCTCTCTCTCTCTCTCTCTCTAACCCTCTGTGTGTGATTATGTCTCTCTCTCTCTCTCTCTCACCCTCTGTGTATGATTGTGTCTCTCTCTCTCTAACCCTCTGTGTTTGACTGTGTCTCTCTCTCTTTCTCTCTCTCTAACCCTCTGTGTATGATTGTGTCTCTCTCTCTCTAACCCTCTGTGTTTGATTGTGTCTCTCTCTCTTTCTCTCTCTCTAACCCTCTGTGTATGATTGTGTCTCTCTCTCTTTCTCTCTCTCTCTAACCCTCTGTGTGTGATTGTGTCTCTCTCTTTCTTTCTCTCTCTCTCTCTAACCCTCTGTGTATGATTGTGTCTCTCTTTCTCTCTCTCTAACCCTCTGTGTGTGATTGTTTCTCTCTCTCTAACCCTCTGTGTGTGATTGTTTCTCTCTCTCTCTAACCCTCTGTGTGTGATTGTGTCTCTTTCTCTAACCCTCTGTGTGTGATTGTGTCTCTCTATTTCTCTCTCTCTCTAACCCTCTGTGTGTGATTGTGTCTCTCTCTCTTTCTCTCTCTCTCTAACCCTCTATGTGTTATTGTGTCTCTCTCTCTCTTTCTCTCTCTAACCTTCTGTGTGTGATTGTGTCTCTCTCTTTCTCTCTCTAACCCTCTGTGTGTGATTGTGTCTCTCTTTCTCTCTCTCTAACTCTCTGTGTGTGATTGTGTCTCTCTCTCTTTCTCTCTCTCTAACCCTCTGTGTGTGATTGTGTCTCTCTCTTTCTCTCTCTCTCTCTAACCCTCTGTGTATGATTGTGTCTCTCTCTTTCTCTAACCCTCTGTGTGTGATTGTGTCTCTCTCTCTAACCCTCTGTGTGTGATTGTGTCTCTCTCTCTCTCTTTCTCTCTCTCTCTCTCTCTCTAACCCTCTGTGTGTGATTGTGTCTCTTTCTCTCTCTCTCTCTAACCCTCTGTGTGTAATTGTGTCTCTCTCTCTCTCTCTCTCTCTAACCTTCTGTGTGTGATTGTATCTCTTTCTCTCTCTCTCTAACCCTCTGTGTGTGATTGTCTCTCTCTCTCTTTCTCTCTCTAAACCTCTGTGTGTGATTGTGTCTCTCTTTCTCTCTCTCTAACCCTCTGTGTGTGATTGTGTCTCTTTCTCTCTCTCTCTCTCTCTCTCTCTCTCTCTCTAACCCTCTGTGTGTGATTGTCTCTCTCTCTCTCTCTCTCTCTAACCCTCTGTGTATGATTGTGTCTCTCTCTTTCTCTCTAACCCTCTGTGTGTGATTGTGTGTCTCTCTCTCTTTCTCTCTCTCTCTAACCCTCTGTGTATTATTGTGTCTCTCTCTATTTCTATCTCTCTCTAACCCTCTGTGTGTGATTGTGTCTCTCTTTCGCTCTCTCTAACCCTCTGTGTGTGATTGTGTCTCTCTTTCTCTAACCCTTTGTATGTGATTGTCTCTCTCTCTCTTTCTCTCTCTCTCTCTCTCTCTCTCTAACCCTCTGTGTGTGATTCTGTCTCTTTCTCTCTCTCTCTCTAACCCTCTGTGTGTGATTGTCTCTCTCTCTAACCCTCTGTGTGTGATTGTGTCTCTCTTTATCTCTCTCTAACCCTCTGTGTGTGATTGTGTCTCTTTCTCTCTCTCTCTCTCTCTCTCTCTCTCTCTCTCTCTCTAACCCTCTGTGTGTGATTATGTCTCTCTCTCTCTCTCTCTCTCTCTCTCTAACCCTCTGTGTATGATTGTGTCTCTCTCTCTCTAACCCTCTGTGTTTGACTGTGTCTCTCTCTCTTTCTCTCTCTCTAACCCTCTGTGTATGATTGTGTCTCTCTCTCTCTAACCCTCTGTGTTTGATTGTGTCTCTCTCTCTTTCTCTCTCTCTAACCCTCTGTGTATGATTGTGTCTCTCTCTCTTTCTCTCTCTCTCTAACCCTCTGTGTGTGATTGTGTCTCTCTCTTTCTTTCTCTCTCTCTCTCTAACCCTCTGTGTATGATTGTGTCTCTCTTTCTCTCTCTCTAACCCTCTGTGTGTGATTGTTTCTCTCTCTCTAACCCTCTGTGTGTGATTGTTTCTCTCTCTCTCTAACCCTCTGTGTGTGATTGTGTCTCTTTCTCTAACCCTCTGTGTGTGATTGTGTCTCTCTATTTCTCTCTCTCTCTAACCCTCTGTGTGTGATTGTGTCTCTCTCTCTTTCTCTCTCTCTCTAACCCTCTATGTGTTATTGTGTCTCTCTCTCTCTTTCTCTCTCTAACCTTCTGTGTGTGATTGTGTCTCTCTCTTTCTCTCTCTAACCCTCTGTGTGTGATTGTGTCTCTCTTTCTCTCTCTCTAACTCTCTGTGTGTGATTGTGTCTCTCTCTCTTTCTCTCTCTCTAACCCTCTGTGTGTGATTGTGTCTCTCTCTTTCTCTCTCTCTCTCTAACCCTCTGTGTATGATTGTGTCTCTCTCTTTCTCTAACCCTCTGTGTGTGATTGTGTCTCTCTCTCTAACCCTCTGTGTGTGATTGTGTCTCTCTCTCTCTCTTTCTCTCTCTCTCTCTCTCTCTCTCTCTAACCCTCTGTGTGTGATTGTGTCTCTTTCTCTCTCTCTCTCTCTAACCCTCTGTGTGTGATTGTGTCTCTTTCCCTCTCTCTCTCTAACCCTCTGTGTGTGATTGTCTCTCTCTCTCTTTCTCTCTCTAACCCTCTGTGTGTAATTGTGTCTCTCTTTCTCTCTCTCTAACCCTCTGTGTGTGATTGTGTCTCTTTCTCTCTCTCTCTCTCTCTCTCTCTAACCCTCTGTGTGTGATTGTGTCTCTCTCTCTCTCTCTAGCCCTCTGTGTATGATTGTGTCTCTCTCTTTCTCTCTAACCCTCTGTGTGTGATTGTGTCTCTCTTTCTCTCTCTCTAACCCTCTGTGTGTGATTGTGTCTCTCTTTCTCTAACCCTTTGTATGTGATTGTCTCTCTCTCTCTTTCTCTCTCTCTCTCTCTCTCTCTCTCTCTCTAACCCTCTGTGTGTGATTGTGTCTCTTTCTCTCTCTCTCTCTAACCCTCTGTGTGTGATTGTTTCTCTCTCTCTTTCTCTCTCTAACCCTCTGTGTGTGATTGTGTCTCTCTTTCTCTCTCTCTAACCCTCTGTGTGTAATTGAATCTCTTTCTCTCTCTCTCACTCTCTCTCTCTAACCCTCTGTGTGTGATTGTGTCTCTTTCTCTCTCTCTCTCTCTAACCCTCTGTGTGTGATTGTCTCTCTCTCTCTCTCTTTCTCTCTCTAACCCTCTGTGTGTGATTGTGTCTCTCTTTCTCTCTCTCTAACCCTCTGTGTGTGATTGTGTCTCTTTCTCTCTCTCTCTCTCTCTCTCTCTAACCCTCTGTGTGTGATTGTGTGTCTCTCTCTCTCTGACCCTCTGTGTATGATTGTGTCTCTCTCTTTCTCTCTAACCCTCTGTGTGTGATAGTGTCTCTCTCTTTCTCTCTCTCTCTAACCCTCTGTGTATGATTGTGTCTCTCTCTATTTCTATCTCTCTCTAACCCTCTGTGTGTGATTGTGTCTCTCTTTCGCTCTCTCTAACCCTCTGTGTGTGATTGTGTCTCTCTTTCTCTAACCCTTTGTATGTGATTGTCTCTCTCTCTCTTTCTCTCTCTCTCTCTCTCTCTCTCTAAACCTCTGTGTGTGATTGTGTCTCTTTCTCTCTCTCTCTAACCCTCTGTGTGTGATTGTCTCTCTCTCTCTCTCTAACCCTCTGTGTGTGATTGTGTCTCTCTTTATCTCTCTCTAACCCTCTGTGTGTGATTGTGTCTCTTTCTCTCTCTCTCTCTCTCTCTCTCTAACCCTCTGTGTGTGATTATGTCTCTCTCTCTCTCTCTCTAACCCTCTGTGTATGATTGTGTGTCTCTCTCTCTAACCCTCTGTGTTTGATTGTGTCTCTCTCTCTTTCTCTCTAACCCTCTGTGTATGATTGTGTCTCTCTCTCTTTCTCTCTCTCTAACCCTCTGTGTGTGATTGTGTCTCTCTCTTTCTCTCTCTCTCTCTAACCCTCTGTGTATGATTGTGTCTCTCTTTCTCTCTCTCTAACCCTCTTTGTGTGATTGTTTCTCTCTCTCACACCCTCTGTCTGTGATTGTGTCTCTTTCTCTAACCCTCTGTGTGTGATTGTGTCTCTCTATTTCTCTCTCTCTCTAACCCTCTGTGTGTGATTGTGTCTCTTTCTCTCTCTCTGTAACCCTCTGTGTGTTATTGTGTCTCTCTCTCTCTTTCTCTCTCTAACCCTCTGTGTGTGATTGTGTATCTCTCTTTCTCTCTCTCTAACCCTCTGTGTGTGATTGTGTCTCTCTTTCTCTCTCTCTCTCTCTCTAACTCTCTGTGTGCAATTGTGTCGCTCTCTCTTTCTCTCTCTCTAACCCTCTGTGTGTGAGTGTGTCTCTCTCTTTCTCTCTCTCTCTCTAACCCTCTGTGTATGATTGTGTCTCTCTTTCTCTCTCTCTAACCCTCTGTGTGTGATTGTTTCTCTCTCTCTAACCCTCTGTGTGTGATTGTGTCTCTTTCTCTAACCCTCTGTGTGTGATTGTGTCTCTCTATTTCTCTCTCTCTCTAACCCTCTGTGTGTGATTGTGTCTCTCTTTCTTTCTCTCTCTCTCTCTAACCCTCTGTGTGTTATTGTGTCTCTCTCTCTTTCTCTCTCTAACACCCTGTGTGTGATTGTGTCTCTCTCTTTCTCTCTCTAACCCTCTGTGTGTGATTGTGTCTCTCTTTTTCTCTCTCTCTCTCTCTCTCTCTCTCTCTCTCTAACTCTCTGTGTGTGATTGTGTCTCTCTCTCTTTCTCTCTCTCTAACCCTCTGTGTGTGATTGTGTCTCTCTCTTTCTCTCTCTCTCTAACCCTCTGTGTATGATTGTGTCTCTCTCTTTCTCTTTCTCTAACCCTCTGTGTGTGATTGTGTATCTCTCTCTAACCCTCTGTGTGTGATTGTCTCTCTCTCTCTCTCTCTCTCTCTCTCTCTAACCCTCTGTGTGTGATTGTGTCTCTTTCTCTCTCTCTCTCTCTCTCTAACCCTCTGTGTGTGATTGTGTCTCTTTCCTTCTCTCTCTCTCTCTAACCCTCTGTGTGTGATTGTCTCTCTCTCTCTTTCTCTCTCTAACCCTCTGTGTGTGATTGTGTCTCTCTTTCTCTCTCTCTAACCCTCTGTGTGTGATTGTGTCTCTTTCTCTCTCTCTCTCTCTCTCTCTCTCTAACCCTCTGTGTGTGATTGTGTCTCTCTCTCTCTCTAACCCTCTGTGTATGATTGTGTCTCTCTCTTTCTCTCTAACCCTCTGTGTGTGATTGTGTCTCTCTCTCTCTTTCTCTCTCTCTCTAACCCTCTGTGTATGATTGTGTCTCTCTCTATTTCTATCTCTCTCTAACCCTCTCTGTGTGATTGTGTCTCTCTTTCTCGCTCTCTAACCCTCTGTGTGTGATTGTGTCTCTCTTTCTCTAACCCTTTGTATGTGATTGTCTCTCTCTCTCTCTTTCTCTCTCTCTCTCTCTCTCTCTCTAACCCTCTGTGTGTGATTGTGTCTCTTTCTCTCTCTCTTTAACCCTCTGTGTGTGATTGTCTCTCTCTCTCTTTCTCTCTCTAACCCCCTGTGTGTGATTGTGTCTCTTTCTCTCTCTCTCTCACTCTCTCTCTCTAACCCTCTGTATGTGATTGTGTGTCTCTCTCTCTAACCCTCTGTGTATGATTGTGTCTCTCTCTTTCTCTCTAACCCTCTGTGTGTGATTGTGTCTCTCTCTCTTTCTCTCTCTCTCTAACCCTCTGTGTATGATTGTGTCTCTCTTTATTTCTATCTCTCTCTAACCCTCTCTGTGTGATTGTGTCTATCTTTCTCTCTCTCTAACCCTCTGTGTGTGATTGTGTCTCTCTTTCTCTAACCCTTTGTATGTGATTGTGTCTGTCTCTCTCTCTCTCTAACCCTCTGTGTGTGATTGTATCTCTCTCTTTATTTCTATCTCTCTCACCCTCTGTGTGTGATTGTGTATCTCTCTCTCTCTTTCTCTCTCTCTAACCCTCTGTGTGTGATTGTCTCTCTCTCTCTAACCCTCTGGGTGTGATTGTCTCTCTCTTTCTCTCTCTAACCCACTGTGTGTGATTGTGTCTCTCTTTCTCTCTCTCTAACCCTCTGTGTGTGATTGTGTCTCTTTCTCTCTCTCTCTAACCCTCTGTGTGTGATTGTGTCTCTCTCTCTCTTTATTTCTCTCTCTCTAACCCTTTGTGTGAGTCTCTCTCTCTTTCTCTCTCTCTAACCCTCTGTGTGTAATTGTTTCTCTCTTTCTCTCTCTCTCTCTAACCCTCTGTGTGTGATTGTGTGTCTCTCTCTCTTTCTCTCTCTCTAACCCTCTGTGTGTGATTGTGTCTCTTTCTCTCTCTACCCCACTGTGTGTAATTGTGTCTCTCTCTCTCTTTATTTCTCTCTCTCTAACCCTTTGTGTGTGATTGTGTCTCTTTCTCTCTCTCTAACCCCCTGTGTGTGATTGTGTCTCTCTTTCTCTCTCTCTAACCCTCTGTGTGTAATTGCGTCTCTTTCTCTCTCTCTCTCTCTCTCTCTCTCACTCTCTCTCTCTAACCCTCTGTATGTAATTGTGTGTCTCTCTCTCTAACCCTCTGTGTATGATTGTGTCTCTCTCTCTTTCTCTCTCTAACCCTCTGTGTATGATTGTGTCTCTCTCTATTTCTGTCCCTCTCTAACCCTCTCTGTGTGATTGTGTCTCTCTTTCTCTCTCTCTAACCCTCTGTGTGTGATTGTGTCTCTCTTTCTCTAACCCTTTGTATGTGATTGTGTCTGTCTCTCTCTCTCTCTAACCCTCTCTGTGTGATTGTATCTCTCTCTTTATTTCTATCTCTCTCACCCTCTGTGTGTGATTGTGTATCTCTCTCTCTCTCTTTCTCTCTCTAACCCTCTGTGTGTGATTGTCTCTCTCTCTCTCTCTCTAACCCTCTGGGTGTGATTGTCTCTCTCTTTCTCTCTCTAACCCACTGTGTGTGATTGTGTCTCTCTTTCTCTCTCTCTAACCCTCTGTGTGTGATTGTGTCTCTTTCTCTCTCTCTAACCCTCTGTGTGTGATTGTGTCTCTCTCTCTCTTTATTTCTCTCTCTCTAACCCTTTGTGTGAGTCTCTCTCTCTCTTTCTCTCTCTCTAACCCTCTGTGTGTAATTGTCTCTCTCTTTCTCTCTCTAACCCTCTGTGTGTGATTGTGTGTCTCTCTCTCTTTCTCTCTCTCTACCCCACTGTGTGTAATTGTGTCTCTCTCTCTCTCTTTATTTCTCTCTCTCTAACCCTTTGTGTGTGATTGTGTCTCTTTCTCTCTCTCTAACCCTCTGTGTGTGATTGTCTCTCTCTTTCACTCTCTCTCTAACCCTCTGTGTGTGATTGTGTCTCTCTCTCTCTCTAACCCTCTGTGTGTGATTGTGTGTCGCCTCTCTCTTTCTCTCTAACCCTCTGTGTCTCTCCCCCCCCCCCCCCCCCGTCTCTCCCTTTCCCCCCGAGTGCTTTTCTGTGTTTCTGTCTACTTTTTATTTATTTAATTAATGAATTGGTAGTGCCATCTGATGGTGTTGCTTTAGTTAAAGGGGTGGGGTCAAGCACCCCACCATCTTTAAATTTCACCAGCCGCCACTGGATCAAGAAATTTTTATATTTACTGAATAATGAAAGAATCTATAAGCATAATTTGCAGCATTAAAGTAAAAAGTATGTTTTAAACATATTTTAATGGGCATGGATTTCTAGATCTCATAATCAGAGCAAGCATTGTTTTATCTGGCAAGAGTTTCTGTTACAATCCTTTTAGACTAAAATCAGATGTTTACTAAGTTGACCAGTTTTCCAAGACACCATTTAAAGGGACATGAAACCCATATGAAACCCATATGCACATTTAAATAACTTTCCAATTTACATCTAATATCTAATTGTCTTCATTCTTTTGATATCCTTTGTTGAAAATCGTATCTAAATATCCTCAGTAGCTGCTGATTGGTGGCTGCACATAGAAACCTCATGTGATTGTCTCACCCATGTGCATTGCTATTTCTTCAACAAAGGATATCTAAAGAATGAAGGCGTATCCTAGCCACTGCCTCACCAGCCTCTGACGTCACTGCACGTCACTTAGGAAGTGGCTACACTGAGAATTTCTCAGTGTTCATTTAGGTCCTGATTATAAAAGATTCTCCTGCTTGGAGAGAAATTGTGGTGCAGACTTTACAAGGATTGAACTCACTGAATGCTAAAAGAAAAAGGGTGGAACCTGAAAGTCCCAGAGAGATGATGGATGCCCCCCCCACTCAGATCTAAAATGAGCACTGCGAGATCTCTCCCATTCTAGACAGGCACATATTTCTATACTTCTCTAAGGGGTGTTTTCTGCATTTCTGTTTGTGAAGGAGAGACAAGCCCATTGCAATATAACACTGCAAGTTTTGTTTTTTTGCTTTGTATTTATATTACTTTACACTTCAGATTGTGTCCTTTCCGTATATATTTTGTATTTTAATGCATTTAGATTTAGATCCAGCAGTGGTTTTAGAAATTCTGAAAGTTTCTGTGTTAATTTAAGGATTTAGGATCATATGTTGTATATTTTTGTGTATCTTTTGCAAATTGCATTATACTGTGTATTTGCTGTATTATAAAATAAAGCACAGCTTCAGAAAGTGGGAGGGATAAGGGCGTTCCCAGGGTATGTCTGAAGCTCTCTCACAATTCTTGTGAAGCGCTATAAGCTGGTCTAACTGAATTATCTCATCAGCTGTATGGAGGTGAAGTTTGCTCCAAATTGACAATACACTTATTTAACTAAAACATAATATATACTAAACTAGAAGCAAAAGCAAGTTAAGTTGTAGTGAAAGCATTTCAGTTTCATTTGTATTTGCTGCAAACTAATACTTTATATAGCTGCTTGTTAACTTCTCTCTCCTCTGTAAAATTTGAGAGCCTCATTACTTTCTATGAAAGGCATCTCCCAGTTGTGGGTCTTCCAAGGTTCATACCATTTTCTTATATAATTCATTGAGTTCAAACCCTGTAAAGTCTGCACTATAATTTATCTCAAAACTAGAGAATGTTTGATCATCGGGCCCATAGAAAGTAATGAAGCTTTCTGGGAAACTGAAGCTGTAATATTTTTGTTTTATTTTAAATAATACAAAGTGCAATGTAATTTGTACAATATGCACATACATATACAAACTAGGAGCCTAATTGTTTAAAGTTAAAGTCAAAGCAATAATAAATATGTAAGATCAAAATCTTAAATACACTGCTCTATACAGGATCTATATTCATTAAAATACAAAATAAAAAGTGCAAATTTAAATGTATTATTATTATTTTTATTATTGTTTATTAATAAAGTGCCAACATATTACGCAGTCCTGTAACATTAAAGGGACATTATACATTTTTTGCATAAATGTTTTGTAGGTGATCCATTTATATAGCCCATACAGTTTTATTTTTGTAAAAATGTATAGTTTTGCTTTTTTTTTAAATAACATTATACTGATTACAGCTTGCTCCTGTTTTTGTTAAGGGTCTTTTCATATGCAGATGAAGGGGGAGGGGGGAGTGTATGCTTTCACTGGGTGTTTCAGTCAACCTAATCATAAGTGCTAAACTGGGAGCTTCTAAATAAGTTTTTAAAGGTTTTATACTGGATTTTTAGATCAGCATCTGTGCATATTATTCTTTATAGTAGTGTCTATTGCATGCAGTTATATGAAAAGTGGTGTATACTGTCCCTTTAATGGTTATATTACATGGGACACGCTTTTTAGGGCTTTTACTCAAGCCTAAACATTTATAGAAGTGATTGTATTGCGTGTTTTTGGCTGCGTGCAAATTTACAAGTTGAAAGTAAAAAGTTTGAGCAAGAGCAAAACCCAACTCGTGCTTACCAAATATTGCAACCACATTAACGTATCCCCCCCATAGAGTCATGGAGAATGCAGAAGAAAAAAAAACACCTATCATGTGCTAACCCTACTGGAGCCATAAATATTTCACATTTCAATGTTCTTCACATATAGAACTATTTAATCTAAATTGTAAATATATATATATATATATATATATATATATATATATATATATATAAAATGTCCACAAAATGCAGGCACTCACTGGTCTTAGTAAAATATAACAATTTATTTAGAAATCATCAAAAAGACATAACGTTTCGGCACCAATACGTGCCTTTGTCAAATGTCAGAATGTAACAAAACGAATATGCAGCACACTTAAAATCAATATGACACACATTTAAAATCATACCCCTTTTAAAGATGTGAGCAAACTAATTACCGCCATGCCTCCACTCGCGTCTTCCCATCCATGGCAATGACGTCACGTACACACGCTGCGTGCCTAGCGTGATGACGCATGGCATGGCGTTGCCATAGCGACGTCAGATAGCCACACGCGTCAGAGTAGGGAGTGACTTAATCACGCATACAGATTACTGTCAGGGATGTCCGTGTGTACTTGTTGCTAATAGCAACCAAAACAATCCACAATATGTATAGCGTGTTTAATATTTTGACATAGCGGTTTACAGACATAGCATTAGTGATGTTAGGAACGTATTATTAAATGGCGTATTAGAACATAGTCTGTTGGATGATAGATCCAAATGTGTAATTTCTATATGCGGAAAAACTGTCAAGCTCAGAAAAAGAAGGAGGCCAATCTAAGGGCCATCCTTATAAAATGGGCACGAAATGCCAGACTAGACAGTAAAGGCAAGAGCATAAAAGAAACAAACACTTTGTCAATACAATACATGATACAAATTACAGATGAAGATAAGCGAAAACTATCACTATTAGCTGTATCATTATTACATTTGTAACCCCTAGGTGCCGATCATTAGTAGGTGCATTAAGCAACATAATTATCTAAATACATTGTAGCATCATGCCACCCTGGGGTACGGATAGAAACTTTTTAGTGAGTAGTGAGCTATCATTTAGATATGTCCAGGGCAATAACTCTTCAGTATGGTGTTAATAGAATGGACTAAAGTCCAGTGAGGTGTTGAGGCCTTTAGGGACCAATGTGTCCAACCTGTGGATCCATCTGCTTTCAAGCTGGAGCAGTCTGTTAGCCCTATCACCCCCTCGTGGTATGGGGGGGACGTGGTCAATTAACATGGACCTAATACTTGACACGGAGTGTTTCAATGCCACACAGTGGCGTGCCACTGGCTGATCTGATTCGCCAGATTTCAATGCAGCACGAATTGCACACCAATGGTTCGCCATCCTATCACGGAAGGGGGTAATCGTCTTACCCACATATACACTGGAACAAGGGCAAATCAGTATGTATATTACATAGTTACTCATGCAACTCAGACGATGGTTTATCTTGTACCTCTTGTTTGAATGTGGGTGCTGGAATGAATTACCCCGAGTCATGCTATTACATGTGGTACAATTACCACAGGGAAAACACCCCATTTTAGAGGTTTTAAGCCATGATTCCTTATGATAGTGTTTGATAGGATCCGATTTTACTAAATGGTCCCTGAGATTTTTGGCTCTGCGATAGACCAATCTCGGAGGTGGCATGTTCCGAAAAGGTAGCGTTGGATCAGTCTCCACGACCGGCCAGTGTTTACGCACTGCTCCTGTCAACTTTTCATTACCAGGTGTATAGGTGGTAACCAGGTTGAGTTGTTCGTGTTTAGCTTTGCTCTGTTCTTTGGGGCCATCCATACATAGCCTCTCTTGTGTTTTAATAATTTCGGCCCTGGCATACCCTCTGTTGCTCAATTTTTTGCCCATCTCCTCCAACTGAGTGGTACGTAGTGATAGCTCACTGTTATTTCTCAGGACTCTGGTGAGCTGGGAAGTGATGACACCTTGTTTTTGGTGTGCAGGGTGGAAGCTTCTGGCATCTAATAAGGAGTTGCGGTCCGTGGGTTTAGTGTACAAGGATGTACCAAACCGCAATTTGCCTGATTCATCCACCTTGAACACATTTAAATCAAGAAAATGTACACAACTTAAATCATATTCAAGTTTAAAACGTATAGGAGACTCCATGAGGTTCAAACGTGTCACCCACTCACGCAAAGATGCTTCACTACCCCTCCAGATGAGGAACACGTCATCAATATAGCGTGTATAATATTTCACCTTGGGGTTCTCAAAGGGCTTCATGAATTCATGCTCATACCATGCCATAAAGATATTAGCGTAAGTGGGTGCCACGTTCGAACCCATGGCAGTCCCTGAAATTTGTAAATAATAACTTTCCTAGAACTTAAAGTAATTTTTATCCAGACAAACTGATAACAGTGTGCAAAGGAATTCAATGGATGGTCCAAGGTAATTAACATTACCTGTCACCATGGACCTGACAGCCTCCACCCCATCCGCATGGGGAATCACCGTGTAGAGGCTGTCGACATCCATGGTGACCAGGATGTCATCCTGTTGAAGATCAGAGTAATCTTTCAGGATTTTCAGAAGACTCGGTGAGTCCTGCAAATAAGCATCTGTATTCTTAACCACACTCTGAAGATGTGAGTCTATGTAGATGGCTATATTGGTAAGTACAGACCCCCGGGCAGATACAATAGGCCTGCCCGGTGGGTTCACCAAGGTCTTATGGACCTTTGGAAGAAGGTATAATGCAGGCACAACCGGATAGTCAGTGGTAAGAAATGCATATTCCTTTTCACTCAGATGGCCAGCCATAAGACCATTTTGGAGGAAGGAATCAATGATAGATTTGTAGATAGATGTAGGGTTACTTTTTAATTTGACATAAGTATTTACATCGGCCAGTTGTCTAAGAGCCTCCTGTCGATAGTCAGTGTAATCAAGAATAACTATAGACCCCCCCTTATCCGCAGGGCGGATTATGATTGAGGTGTCATTACCTAGTTCAATGAGAGCCTTTTGCTCAGCTAGCGTTAAATTCGAATATAAGCGTGTGGGAGTATTTTCCGTCAAATTACTGGTCAGTACCCTCGTATAGCTCCTAATTGAAGTGTGTGTGTTAGGAAGCTCAAACGTAGATTTTTTCTTAAAGCCTTCACTCTGTGGGGTCTGTTCTCTGAAATGATCCTTTAGCTTAAGTTGGCGCTGAAATCTGTGAATATCAACAAGTTGTTCAAATTTATCTGATTTTGGGGTAGGAATAAACGACAATCCATGATTAAGCAGAGACCATTCAGCATTACTGAGTGGTCTACTACTAAGATTGAATATAACATCTATTTCTTGCGAATCTGTTTTAGATTTTGATTTGTGCCCCCCCGCCTGGTTTTACATTTTTTTGCCCTCTTTTGTCTTGGGGCATTGGTGGGGGTTTCGCAGTAGAGCGAGTGCTCACCCCTAAAAAATGTTCAGATTGATTGATTTGTGCAGGGGTGTGATCATTGCTAGTACTGACCTCAGTACCAGAGGAATCACCCCCACTGCTGTCTACAATACTTAGTGTATTTCTAGATCTAAGATTTCTACGCCGTCTATATGTGCCATCCTCTTTACCATATAGCCATCTATATACCCTCCTTTCTCTATAATCATTCTCAACATTATTGAGTTTCTTATTTTTGAAATTAATCAAGTCAGTACGATACTTATTTACAAGGCCATCAAGTTTAGTGACCCACTCCTGGCTAGTATCATTAGTCAGAATGTGGATGCTCTGCTCTTTGATGGTGTCCAATTCCGCCTTAATTTTTGCCCCTAATCTGGTCACTTCCTCGATCACTAAAAGGATCAAGTCATAAGAGCATTTATTTAATATTGAACACCACCTTTTACAGAACTCCACATTCTGCCTACCCAGGGTCGGTATATTTTTAACACGAAAACCCCTGGGAATGAATTTTTTCCTAAAGTAACTAGAAAGAAAAACAGCGTGTAAATGGTAATCTATTTCTTTTCTACGCAAATTAAGCATTCTATGATAAACATTAATAGGTGTCTCACCACCCAGCTCACTCAGGTCCTCAGGAATGAGAATTCTGTCCGCATCTTCATCTGTAAATGCTAAAGGATCCGTGTTGAAATCATCATCCAGCTGAGAGTATTCAGGTATGCCAGCAGCCTCAGCCATCATCAGTATAGGGGTAAATGTAAAAACAAAATGATTACTCCAAGAGCATCAACAGGATAATAAGCGTGTGATACCAAAGCAAAGTCCACTGGATACAGTGTATAGATTATGGGAGTGCTTAATCCCTAATGCCAAAAGCCAATGCACAGTTCCTTGAGGGGAAAGCACAATCTCACCACTTGTTTGAATGCCAAGGTGCTCTGCTGTAAATAATCCAAAATATCCACAAAATGCAGGCACTCACTGGTCTTAGTAAAATATAACAATTTATTTAGAAATCATCAAAAAGACATAACGTTTCGGCACCAATACGTGCCTTTGTCAAATGTCAGAATGTAACAAAACGAATATGCAGCACACTTAAAATCAATATGACACACATTTAAAATCATACCCCTTTTAAAGATGTGAGCAAACTAATTACCGCCATGCCTCCACTCGCGTCTTCCCATCCATGGCAATGACGTCACGTACGCACGCTGCGTGCCTAGCGTGATGACGCATGGCACTGCGTTGCCATAGCAACGTCGGATAGCCACACGCGTCAGAGTAGGGAGTGACTTAATCACGCATACAGATTACTGTCAGGGATGTCCGTGTGTACTTGTTGCTAATAGCAACCAAAACAATCCACAATATGTATAGCGTGTTTAATATTTTGACATAGCGGTTTACAGACATAGCATTAGTGATGTTAGGAACGTATTATTAAATGGCGTATTAGAACATAGTCTGTTGGATGATAGATCCAAATGTGTAATTTCTATATGCGGAAAAACTGTCAAGCTCAGAAAAAGAAGGAGGCCAATCTAAGGGCCATCCTTATAAAATGGGCACGAAATGCCAGACTAGACAGTAAAGGCAAGAGCATAAAAGAAACAAACACTTTGTCAATACAATACATGATACAAATTACAGATGAAGATAAGCGAAAACTATCACTATTAGCTGTATCATTATTACATTTGTAACCCTAGGTGCCGATCATTAGCAGGTGCATTAAGCAACATAATTATCTAAATACATTGTAGCATCATGCCACCCTGGGGTACGGATAGAAACTTTTTAGTGAGTAGTGAGCTATCATTTAGATATGTCCAGGGCAATAACTCTTCAGTATGGTGTTAATAGAATGGACTAAAGTCCAGTGAGGTGTTGAGGCCTTTAGGGACCAATGTGTCCAACCTGTGGATCCATCTGCTTTCAAGCTGGAGCAGTCTGTTAGCCCTATCACCCCCTCGTGGTATGGGGGGGACGTGGTCAATTAACATGGACCTTATACTTGACACAGAGTGTTTCAATGCCACACAGTGGCGTGCCACTGGCTGATCTGATTCGACAGATTTCAATGCAGCACGAATTGCACACCAATGGTTCGCCATCCTATCACGGAAGGGGGTAATCGTCTTACCCACATATACACTGGAACAAGGGCAAATCAGTATGTATATTACATAGTTACTCATGCAACTCAGACGATGGTTTATCTTGTACCTCTTGTTTGAATGTGGGTGCTGGAACGAATTACCCCGAGTCATGCTATTACATGTGGTACAATTACCACAGGGAAAACACCCCATTTTAGAGGTTTTAAGCCATGATTCCTTATGATAGTGTTTGATAGGATCCGATTTTACTAAATGGTCCCTGAGATTTTTGGCTCTGCGATAGACCAATCTCGGAGGTGGCATGTTCCGAAAAGGTAGCGTTGGATCAGTCTCCACGACCGGCCAGTGTTTACGCACTGCTCCTGTCAACTTTTCATTACCAGGTGTATAGGTGGTAACCAGGTTGAGTTGTTCGTGTTTAGCTTTGCTCTGTTCTTTGGGGCCATCCATACATAGCCTCTCTTGTGTTTTAATAATTTCGGCCCTGGCATACCCTCTGTTGCTCAATTTTTTTGCCCATCTCCTCCAACTGAGTGGTACGTAGTGATAGCTCACTGTTATTTCTCAGGACTCTGGTGAGCTGGGAAGTGATGACACCTTGTTTTTGGTGTGCAGGGTGGAAGCTTCTGGCATCTAATAAGGAGTTGCGGTCCGTGGGTTTAGTGTACAAGGATGTACCAAACCGCAATTTGCCTGATTCATCCACCTTGAACACATTTAAATCAAGAAAATGTACACAACTTAAATCATATTCAAGTTTAAAACGTATAGGAGACTCCATGAGGTTCAAACGTGTCACCCACTCACGCAAAGATGCTTCACTACCCCTCCAGATGAGGAACACGTCATCAATATAGCGTGTATAATATTTCACCTTGGGGTTCTCAAAGGGCTTCATGAGTTCATGCTCATACCATGCCATAAAGATATTAGCGTAAGTGGGTGCCACGTTCGAACCCATGGCAGTCCCTGAAATTTGTAAATAATAACTTTCCTCGAACTTAAAGTAATTTTTATCCAGAGAAAATGATAACAGTGTGCAAAGGAATTCAATGGATGGTCCAAGGTAATTAACATTACCTGTCACCATGGACCTGACAGCCTCCACCCCATCCGCATGGGGAATCACCGTGTAGAGGCTGTCGACATCCATGGTGACCAGGATGTCATCCTGTTGAAGATCAGAGTAATCTTTCAGGATTTGCAGAAGACTCGGTGAGTCCTGCAAATAAGCATCTGTATTCTTAACCACACTCTGAAGATGTGAGTCTATGTAGATGGCTATATTGGTAAGTACAGACCCTACACGGCCTGCCCGGTGGGTTCACCAAGGTCTTATGGACCTTTGGAAGAAGGTATAATGCAGGCACAACCGGATAGTCAGTGGTAAGAAATGCATATTCCTTTTCACTCAGATGGCCAGCCATAAGACCATTTTGGAGGAAGGAATCAATGATAGATTTGTAGATAGATGTAGGGTTACTTTTTAATTTGACATAAGTATTTACATCGGCCAGTTGTCTAAGAGCCTCCTGTCGATAGTCAGTGTAATCAAGAATAACTATAGACCCCCCCTTATCCGCAGGGCGGATTATGATTGAGGTGTCATTACCTAGTTCAATGAGAGCCTTTTGCTCAGCTAGCGTTAAATTCGAATATAAGCGTGTGGGAGTATTTTCCGTCAAATTACTGGTCAGTACCCTCGTATAGCTCCTAATTGAAGTGTGTGTGTTAGGAGGCTCAAACGTAGATTTTTTCTTAAAGCCTTCACTCTGTGGGGTCTGTTCTCTGAAATGATCCTTTAGCTTAAGTTGGCGCCGAAATCTGTGAATATCAACAAGTTGTTCAAATTTATCTGATTTTGGGGTAGGAATAAACGACAATCCATGATTAAGCAGAGACCGTTCAGCATTACTGAGTGGTCTACTACTAAGATTGAATATAACATCTATTTCTTGCGAATCTGTTTTAGATTTTGATTTGTGCCCCCCCCGCCTGGTTTTACATTTTTTTGCCCTCTTTTGTCTTGGGGCATTGGTGGGGGTTTCGCAGTAGAGCGAGTGCTCACCCCTAAAAAATGTTCAGATTGATTGATTTGTGCAGGGGTGTGATCATTGCTAGTACTGACCTCAGTACCAGAGGAATCACCCCCACTGCTGTCTACAATACTTAGTGTATTTCTAGATCTAAGATTTCTACGCCGTCTATATGTGCCATCCTCTTTACCATATAGCCATCTATATACCCTCCTTTCTCTATAATCATTCTCAACATTATTGAGTTTCTTATTTTTGAAATTAATCAAGTCAGTACGATACTTATTTACAAGGCCATCAAGTTTAGTGACCCACTCCTGGCTAGTATCATTAGTCAGAATGTGGATGCTCTGCTCTTTGATGGTGTCCAATTCCGCCTTAATTTTTGCCCCTAATCTGGTCACTTCCTCGATCACTAAAAGGATCAAGTCATAAGAGCATTTATTTAATATTGAACACCACCTTTTACAGAACTCCACATTCTGCCTACCCAGGGTCGGTATATTTTTAACACGAAAACCCCTGGGAATGAATTTTTTCCTAAAGTAACTAGAAAGAAAAACAGCGTGTAAATGGTAATCTATTTCTTTTCTACGCAAATTAAGCATTCTATGATAAACATTAATAGGTGTCTCACCACCCAGCTCACTCAGGTCCTCAGGAATGAGAATTCTGTCCGCATCTTCATCTGTAAATGCTAAAGGATCCGTGTTGAAATCATCATCCAGCTGAGAGTATTCAGGTATGCCAGCAGCCTCAGCCATCATCAGTATAGGGGTAAATGTAAAAACAAAATGATTACTCCAAGAGCATCAACAGGATAATAAGCGTGTGATACCAAAGCAAAGTCCACTGGATACAGTGTATAGATTATGGGAGTGCTTAATCCCTAATGCCAAAAGCCAATGCACAGTTCCTTGAGGGGAAAGCACAATCTCACCACTTGTTTGAATGCCAAGGTGCTCTGCTGTAAATAATCCAAAATATCCACAAAATGCAGGCACTCACTGGTCTTAGTAAAATATAACAATTTATTTAGAAATCATCAAAAAGACATAACGTTTCGGCACCAATACGTGCCTTTGTCAAATGTCAGAATGTAACAAAACGAATATGCAGCACACTTAAAATCAATATGACACACATTTAAAATCATACCCCTTTTAAAGATGTGAGCAAACTAATTACCGCCATGCCTCCACTCGCGTCTTCCCATCCATGGCAATGACGTCACGTATGCACGCTGCGTGCCTAGCGTGATGACGCATGGCACTGCGTTGCCATAGCGACGTCGGATAGCCACACGCGTCAGAGTAGGGAGTGACTTAATCACGCATACAGATTACTGTCAGGGATGTCCGTGTGTACTTGTTGCTAATAGCAACCAAAACAATCCACAATATGTATAGCGTGTTTAATATTTTGACATAGCGGTTTACAGATATAGCATTAGTGATGTTAGGAACGTATTATTAAATGGCGTATTAGAACATAGTCTGTTGGATGATAGATCCAAATGTGTAATTTCTATATGCGGAAATCTGTCAAGCTCAGAAAAAGAAGGAGGCCAATCTAAGGGCCATCCTTATAAAATGGGCACGAAATGCCAGACTAGACAGTAAAGGCAAGAGCATAAAAGAAACAAACACTTTGTCAATACAATACATGATACAAATTACAGATGAAGATAAGCGAAAACTATCACTATTAGCTGTATCATTATTACATTTGTAACCCCTAGGTGCCGATCATTAGTAGGTGCATTAAGCAACATAATTATCTAAATACATTGTAGCATCATGCCACCCTGGGGTACGGATAGAAACTTTTTAGTGAGTAGTGAGCTATCATTTAGATATGTCCAGGGCAATAACTCTTCAGTATGGTGTTAATAGAATGGACTAAAGTCCAGTGAGGTGTTGAGGCCTTTAGGGACCAATGTGTCCAACCTGTGGATCCATCTGCTTTCAAGTTGGAGCAGTCTGTTAGCCCTATCACCCCCTCGTGGTATGGGGGGGACGTGGTCAATTAACATGGACCTAATACTTGACACAGAGTGTTTCAATGCCACACAGTGGCGTGCCACTGGCTGATCTGATTCGACAGATTTCAATGCAGCACGAATTGCACACCAATGGTTCGCCATCCTATCACGGAAGGGGGTAATCGTCTTACCCACATATACACTGGAACAAGGGCAAATCAGTATGTATATTACATAGTTACTCATGCAACTCAGACGATGGTTTATCTTGTACCTCTTGTTTGAATGTGGGTGCTGGAACGAATTACCCCGAGTCATGCTATTACATGTGGTACAATTACCACAGGGAAAACACCCCATTTTAGAGGTTTTAAGCCATGATTCCTTATGATAGTGTTTGATAGGATCCGATTTTACTAAATGGTCCCTGAGATTTTTGGCTCTGCGATAGACCAATCTCGGAGGTGGGATGTTCCGAAAAGGTAGCGTTGGATCAGTCTCCACGACCGGCCAGTGTTTACGCACTGCTCCTGTCAACTTTTCATTACCAGGTGTATAGGTGGTAACCAGGTTGAGTTGTTCGTGTTTAGCTTTGCTCTGTTCTTTGGGGCCATCCATACATAGCCTCTCTTGTGTTTTAATAATTTCGGCCCTGGCATACCCTCTGTTGCTCAATTTTTTGCCCATCTCCTCCAACTGAGTGGTACGTAGTGATAGCTCACTGTTATTTCTCAGGACTCTGGTGAGCTGGGAAGTGATGACACCTTGTTTTTGGTGTGCAGGGTGGAAGCTTCTGGCATCTAATAAGGAGTTGCGGTCCGTGGGTTTAGTGTACAAGGATGTACCAAACCGCAATTTTCCTGATTCATCCACCTTGAACACATTTAAATCAAGAAAATGTACACAACTTAAATCATATTCAAGTTTAAAACGTATAGGAGACTCCATGAGGTTCAAACGTGTCACCCACTCACGCAAAGATGCTTCACTACCCCTCCAGATGAGGAACACGTCATCAATATAGCGTGTATAATATTTCACCTTGGGGTTCTCAAAGGGCTTCATGAGTTCATGCTCATACCATGCCATAAAGATATTAGCGTAAGTGGGTGCCACGTTCGAACCCATGGCAGTCCCTGAAATTTGTAAATAATAACTTTCCTCGAACTTAAAGTAATTTTTATCCAGACAAAATGATAACAGTGTGCAAAGGAATTCAATGGATGGTCCAAGGTAATTAACATTACCTGTCACCATGGACCTGACAGCCTCCACCCCATCCGCATGGGGAATCACCGTGTAGAGGCTGTCGACATCCATGGTGACCAGGATGTCATCCTGTTGAAGATCAGAGTAATCTTTCAGGATTTGCAGAAGACTCGGTGAGTCCTGCAAATAAGCATCTGTATTCTTAACCACACTCTGAAGATGTGAGTCTATGTAGATGGCTATATTGGTAAGTACAGACCCCCGGGCAGATACAATAGGCCTGCCCGGTGGGTTCACCAAGGTCTTATGACCTTTGGAAGAAGGTATAATGCAGGCACAACCGGATAGTCAGTGGTAAGAAATGCATATTCCTTTTCACTCAGATGGCCAGCCATAAGACCATTTTGGAGGAAGGAATCAATGATAGATTTGTAGATAGATGTAGGGTTACTTTTTAATTTGACATAAGTATTTACATCGGCCAGTTGTCTAAGAGCCTCCTGTCGATAGTCAGTGTAATCAAGAATAACTATAGACCCCCCCTTATCCGCAGGGCGGATTATGATTGAGGTGTCATTACCTAGTTCAATGAGAGCCTTTTGCTCAGCTAGCGTTAAATTCGAATATAAGCGTGTGGGAGTATTTTCCGTCAAATTACTGGTCAGTACCCTCGTATAGCTCCTAATTGAAGTGTGTGTGTTAGGAGGCTCAAACGTAGATTTTTTCTTAAAGCCTTCACTCTGTGGGGTCTGTTCTCTGAAATGATCCTTTAGCTTAAGTTGGCGCTGAAATATTTCACATTTCAATGTTCTTCACATATAGAACTATTTAATCTAAATTGTAAATATATATATATATATATATATATATATACTGTATACTTTATATACATATGTATATATTTGCATGCAACAGTTAGCGCACTACTTGTAATTTATCCCATAGTATGCAGTTATACAATAATCAGAATACATTTACATTAAATCATAAGAATAGCGGGCCCTGCCCTTAAATCACTGTAAGCTGTAAACCATCTTTACATAAAATGATCAACAGAACAGGTAGACTCATGAGCTTACATTCTAAAAGAAGGACATGAGAAAGCAGAAGGAGAGAGAAACATAAGTAGTAGAGACATCTTGTATGCATGCTTGAACGTAAAGTTTTTTATACTAGAGGAAAATCTGACTGAGCGAAGCTAGGAGTTCCATATGATAGATGCAGTTCTAGAAAAGTCTTGCAGACGAGAGTGTGAGGAAGTAATGAGAGACGAGGAGATCAGGAGAGAAGTAGGTCTTGGGCAGAGCAGAGCGGATGGTTTGGGGAGTATTTGCAGACAAGGGCAGAGATATAGGAGGGTGCAGTGCTGGTGAGGGCTTTGTATGTTAGGGTCAACATTTTTAATTTTTATTCTTGAGACTAAGGGAAGCTGGTGGAGGTGTTGGAAAAGAAGTGCACCAGTTGCGGAGTGATACTTAAGGAAAATAAGCATGACAGAGGCATTCATGATGAATTGCAGTGGGGACAGGCAGTAGCTTGGGAGACCAGAGAAGACAGAGTTGCAGTAGTCAAGGAGGGAAATAAGGGAGTGGATAAGAATCTTAGTTGTGTCTTGAGTGAGGAAGTGACTCATTTTAGAGATATTTTTAAGATGGAAGCGGCAGGAGTTAGCTAAGAACTAAGGGGTAAAAAGTAAGTTCTGGTTCAAGTGTGACCTCAAGGCACCAACCGGTGTGTTTTGAAACTTGATTACGCTTAATATAAATCAAATTATGCTTTTTTCAGCACACTGTACCTTAAAGGGATAGTAAAGTCCAAATTAAACTTTCATGATTCAGATAGGGCTTGTAATTTTAAACAACTTTCTAATTTACTTTTATCATCAAATTTGCTTTTTTCTCTTGTTATTCTTTGTTTAAAGCTAAACCTAGGTAGGCTCATATGCTAATTTCTAAGCCCTTGAAGGCCGCCTCTGCATTAGACAGTTTTTCACAGCTAGAGGGCGTTAGTTCATGTGTTTCATATAGATAACACTGTGCTCATGCACGTGAAGTTATTAAAGAGTCAGCACTAATTGCCTGAAATGCAAGTCTGTCAAAAGAGATAAGGGGGCAGTCATCAGAAGCTTAGATACAAGTTAATTACAGAGGTAAAAAATATATATTTCTATAACAGTGTTAGTTAAGCAAAACTGGAGAATGGTAAATAAAAGGATTATCTATCTTTTTAAACAATAACTTTTCTGGTGTTTACTATCCCTTTACATTCTCTGTAATTTTTTTTCATATAGGCCCATGGAGCACCCATGTAGGGTTTCCACACAGCCGGTATTTTACCGACATGGCCAGTATTTTTAAGATTTATGTTGATGTATAAAATAAAGAATAAATATTGAAAGAAAGCCCTTGTCAAAGTGAAATGTCTGAGTCTGATGAATACTAGTTAGAAACAAATGAGCATTTCAAAATAGTCCTATCAGCTTTAGTTTTTGAGTTATGCTGTTTAATTATTTATTCAAATTTATGTTAATGAGTATGGCCGGTATGTTCTTCCAAGAAAGGTGGCAACCCTACACCCATGTTCAGCCCATTTTAGGAAAAATTACCCTTTGTATTTTGTATGCATATTTAATATGATTTATACCTTTTTAATTTACATACAGACTTTAAATGTTTGATCAAATACGATTTTTGGTGAAAATGTTTGTTACGATTTTTGATGCACCTTAAAGTGATGGTAAAGTCATCTGTTGTGCAGTACATAATCCTTTTTCTTTTACCTTAACTAGCACATCGATGTGCTTATATAAATAAAAAACAATTTATTCACTCTGTAATAATGATTTTATTTCCCCTCCGTAGAGTTTTTTAAACAGCCTCTCTATAATTTTTTCACCGGTGCAGCTTTGATTGACAACGCTTTTAGCCAATCATCAGCTCACCATGCGCCCTATGTAAAATATGAACCGCACGCTCCCGGCATCTACACTAACTCTTTGCTACTTACTGCGCATGCGCACTTCTTACGCTAACTGCGCATTGCTATCTGAGAATACTCAGCTCCTGGTTTTAGCCGATGTAAGTAAACAGTAAATCATTCCTTTCGTAATGATTCACTGTTTGCTTTCATTTCTCTCATCAGCCAGATATTTTTCGATGTCTATATGTTTCAATGTTTGCTTTAATTTCTACCATCAATAATTTCTCTCTTCATATATAAAATAATTGTAAGTATTCTTTGGGCAAAAAATACTTACAATTATTTTATATATGAAGAGAGAAATTATTGATGGTAGAAATTAAAGCAAACATTGAAACATATAGACATCGAAAAATATCTGGCTGATGAGAGAAATGAAAGCAAACAGTGAATCATTACGAAAGGAATGATTTACTGTTTACTTACATCGGCTAAAACCAGGAGCTGAGTATTCTCAGATAGCAATGCGCAGTTAGCGTAAGAAGTGCGCATGCGCAGTAAGTAGCAAAGAGTTAGTGTAGATGCCGGGAGCGTGCGGTTCATATTTTACATAGGGCGCATGGTGAGCTGATGATTGGCTAAAAGCGTTGTCAATCAAAGCTGCACCGGTGAAAAAATTATAGAGAGGCTGTTTAAAAAACTCTACGGAGGGGAAATAAAATCATCATTACAGAGTGAATAAATTGTTTTTTATTTATATAAGCACATCGATGTGCTAGTTAAGGTAAAAGAAAAAGGATTATGTACTGCACAACAGATGACTTTACCATCACTTTAATATTACAATTTTTTCCTGCATATTTTTGTGTGAATGGATCAATTATTCATTTTGTTTTTATTTTTAAGTTACAAATTTAATGGTGCACTTTTGTAATGTATGCATCTCCTCCCCATACGAAAATGTGAGAATCTCATTAGGGATCTTGCAGTGCTGGATGATCAATTTATATTATATCGTCTGAGCAGAGAGCTTTATATCCTCAGGCCTTTAGCAAGAATACAAGTAAGTTGTTTACTTTTAAAAAAAATCTGTTTCTTTTTATGCTTACTTTAATTTAACAGAACATTTTTACAGGAGCACTGTTTCATATATGAGTAAGCTGTTGAAGAAATTAATCACCTTAATGCTTTATTCTCCTAATGTGTATAATACACACTTCTTATGGCATCTTTTTGGAGCAAAGATGGAGAAGCTTGTGTTTGAAAAAAATTGTAAAGTTATTAAAGAATAAACTGTTTCAATACCACATGAAAGCCAGCAAAAATAGTGTAGATCTAGAACTCAGACTATATAATATATCACAGTTCTGACAGTCTCATATACTTTAGGAAATGGGCTCAGCCACTGGTTCGATACAAAGCAAAGTGGGTGCTGAAGAATAGCTTACAAACATTTCTCATCTATTTTAATGTGCAAAAGGAAAGCACACTGAAGTAGCAATATCTACCGTCAAATTGTAACAAAGTAAATACTCACTCAGCCAGAAGCTAATACTCACCAGACTCGCTTCAGCACAGCTTTCACCTGTGCAACCTATCAGTGGCAAACTGTGTGGCTGTATTCCAACTCTCCTTGATGCTTTCTCCAATGCCGCTGTGTTACGGCACTGAGTTCTCTTTACCGGAAATCTATGTCAGGTACTCCATACAGCCGCCCACTGTGTGTATTTAAAACTAAAAGGAGGGCAGCAATCACTAATGCTCATCCCAGCAGCACAAACTGTTTTGAATGTTTCTTTTTATAATATTGTGTATAATAGTCTATATATACTTCTGAGTGCAAAATAAGTTAATTCTTATATTGCTGAGATACATTAATAAAATCCTTGGTTTAAGTATAGCATCAGGTTCAAAATTATACCATGGTTGTCCCAGACAATGATATTAGAAACCACTAAGTTAGAGTCCTCAATATTTTTTCTAACTTTTCTAAAACCAATCAATTATCCCTATTTCACAAATAGGGATAACACTGACAGCTGTAATGGTTGTCAGTGACAAGCCTTCGTTATCATGAACACAAAGAGTAGGTTTATAAAAGGATAACAAAATATTGAAAAAAATTACCATTTAAAAATATATTCTAAAAGAGGCTATAATAATCAGCAGATTACACTTATTTATACTTTAAAACAAAGCCTCTATCTTCAGAAAAATATATCATTTTAAATCTTTATTTACGTTATAGTATCCCGTTCTTAAAATGGTTGTGGCTATTGCATTGCTTATTGCCCAATCGTAGAGTTGCAATTAGCATGTTAATTAGTTCTCTGCGTACAAATGAAGGGAATCACATGTGCATTAGAGCTCTCTATTTTCCTAACTTTTCAGCCCGCATTTCAATGCTTGCGCACAATTCCTTGTAAATTATGCTCTTTTATCTATGGGTGATGCCTAAATATTTATTTACTTCTAATACACTTTTTCTCTGCCTCTTTTTTGCTGGAGCTGATGCGGCTCCTGCTCTGATTACACTGTGGTTACATGACGTCTAAGAGAGTGACGTGGGTGCTTTAGTCTGGGACATAATGCACATGCGCAAGAGATGGATATTCAAGAGTGCTTGTGTGGGTACGTGCTCTACGTGTGCACTCCAAAGAAGCAACATGAAAGAGAGAACCGAGGTTGCCCAACATGATCGACTAATGCAAACTGCTAACAATCGACAACAGAAGGTATTTGAGCATTTGTATACCATATATTATCCTAGCGAATATAAAATTTATAAATATTTGCCTGTCATGTCCATTTCAACATCAATTTAAAAAACAAAACCTGTAATACGTTTTAAAATGTCCTTTTCTTGATGCAACAAACAAAAACCTTGATTCTTTTTTTTTAGTGCAATATTTCAGTTCATAAAAAAAATCCTTAAATCTTAAAAGTGCTTTGTTCTAGTTAACAATACAAAAAAATGATTCATAACTGAATCAAATATTTTTTTGTTAAGTTTAAACATCAAACTAATGTTAATAACCTTGTCTTTGAGTATAGGTCCTATCTCTGGGGACAATTTATCCCATTAAAAAAAAAAACATTATTGTCCTTTTACAAGGATTAAAACATTGTAATGTGGTTATAATCCCATTTAGTAAATCACTGCTACTCACTAATTACAGTGAAAGTGTTTCACAGCAACCTTGTCCATTGTATTTCTCTAAATCAGAAAAAATACTAAATGATTTCCATTTGAAGTCAGGAATAAAACAGACAGTTTGTAAAACAACATCTATGTTTTAGATTACACCTTTTATGGAGCTTTGGCCAAGTGACTGTTTCGTATTCACTGTCTTCACCTCATGCACTGATTGGCTTCAATCTGAGTTTAGATGTTTCTCATCTGAGTTTCATTACAAGGAATAAGACAGCAACTCAACCTGAACTAAAAGTAATTAAAGTCACTGGTTAAAAAAAATGAGATAGAAGCACTCTCCATTCTAATGTGCAGAAAAGAAAACAAAATGCAAATAGCTGATAGATCAAGATTCCACTCATTAAAGTTAAACCAGGCACATAATTGTCAGGTGTATTCTTTATTCACCTATAGGATGTGCTTAAGACAAATTAATATGAAGCAAAATGATACCTAGCATCTGGTTTAACCCTTTCATGCCTTTGTTTTTAGCAGTTTAAAATTGTTAAAAAAAAAAAGATGTGTTTGAATTAAAATAACATTTCCCATTGTACTGTAAATGTATTGTCAGAATAAGGCCTAGCTTACATGCAAAGCACAATTGACAGGGCAGGGTGTGCTATCCATACGCAACACTGCTCTAAGAATAGGGCACAACAATCTGGTGTTGTTACTTTCAATGAATGGTAAAAAAATATTTAACAGAGAATCTTTTAATGAATAGTGTAGGGTGCGCTATTATCCCCAATAGAAGTTGGGAGATATGTTTGGCCCTCGAGGGCAATACATAATAGTGCTTGAAAATGTAACCCTCTTGGAGACCTGAAGGAAAGTGTTAAGGCTAGAATATATGCAAAACAAAAGACAAATACTATATTAAAATAAGGAATATCATTCATATTTATACATATTAAATGTAAAATAATAATGTTTTAACAATAATATTGATGGATATGGTGCATGATAAGTGTATTGGACTGGGAAGGGCTCCTATATGTATACGTATGTGTGTAAGCACTTGTATGTGTGTAGATATATATGTGTATATACAGATGGGTGCATATATATATATATATATATATATATATATATATATATATATATATATATATGTAGTCCTGGGTTCCCAGTACTCACTGTTATGGTGAAATGCCTGGGTGCTCTCTATGGTAGATAGATAGAAACTTCAAAGTAAGAACAGGCACTCACAGATCTTAATGAACATAATTTTATTATTTTTTCTTCAGTAGTTTCAGTCAACGTTTCGGTCATCACAGGGACCTTTTTCAAGACTGTTTTCTAATAAAAAAGATACATAAGTAAAACAACAGTTAATACCCCTAAATGTTAAGTAACTCACCGGTAGGGTAACGACCACAAGACAAAAAAACAAACAAAATCAAAATTGGCCATGTATATGTAAGTTAAAAAATCACAAAAAAGTCTATATTAAGTTCATATAGAAGTTAACTTTTATGTACAGCTAGTAAAACTGTTAAGCAACTAGATCGAAGTGCAGGTAATTAATAATACAAAGACTAGAGAATACAATATTATTGAACTATACACAGCTTTGGTCATTCTAGTTAGCATATTGCAGAAACATGTAATACAATAGATAACAGTATGTGTGTGACTCTAAAGAAGACACTCTAAGCCTAATGTATAAGATCCCTGTAGCCTATAGGGAGAGATTACATCTATGATAAGATTTAACAATGTGCAAATAATGGAAACAGGTCTCATCAATAATATAATCTAAGTGGACAAGTACAGACAGAACATATGTAAAGCACATGTAGAATATCTCTAAATCTATGTTGGTTTATATATAGTGAGACATACTCTATATGGAAAAATTTCAGGCATAGGGAAAAGCAACAGTGTAAAGACATCAGAGTCAGGTGTACTAGTCATGGTGTATATGTACAGACGGATCGTATGTGTAGCACATATAAAACATCACCATTTGTATGCTAATGTATGAACAACCAGTAAAACACTATGTTAAAATACAGGCTGAGGTGTATATATATATATATATATATTATACACAAGTTGTAGTCCATAGTGTGGTCATACATAATATGTGAGTACAAATAAAGGTGTCTGACAGGCAACAGTAAGCAGTGAACAGTGTCCCATAGACCGTAATATTAAACTAACTTATGCGTTGGAAGTGCATACAATAGTCAAGCTTTTGTATCCCAAGTATAGCGAAGTACAAGAATAAAGAAGTAAAAGAATAAACTAGTGCCTTGAAGCAAAGCGTGCTTACCGTGTAGAAGTACAAAAGATATGTTCAGCGGCGTGTGCGACACGCACGTGGCTAAGAGGGTTGTCATGACTGTGGAGGTTGTCATGGCAACCAGAAGCGCACAAATAACTTATAAATCATACAGGGTGTAACGCCAAATACGGAGCTAAAATGCTCAGTGTAAACAAATTGTCCATTGGTCACAGGATAAAATTACATCTAATGATCTAATGATCTAATGCCGTAAGTTAGTAACTAAAAGGGGCACGTAAGACATACCAGGGTAAAGTACATTATATGATCAAATGCCATAAAGTAGTTATTGCTAGGGGCAATGGAGACATATCTGCAACTGTTATACTGGGCTATATGAAAGGGGGACTGCAGGGACTGCTACTAATGTTAATACAATAAAGAACTACAAGTGTCATATATGCCATGTTTATACTGTCTCAAGGAAGGAGTCTATACAGGTGAAACTCGAAAAATTAGAATATCGTGCAAAAGTTCATTTATTTCAGTAATGCAACTTTAAAGGTGAAACTAATATATGAGATAGACTCATTACATGCAAAGCAAGATAGTTCAAGCCGTGATTTATCATAATTGTGATGATTATGGCTTACAGCTCATGAAAACCCCAAATCCACAATCTCAGAGAATATTACATGCAATCAATAAAACAAGGATTGTACATAAAACAATATTGGACCTCTGAAAAATATAAGCATGCATACTGTATGTACACAGTACTTGGTTTGGGCCACTTTTGCAGCAATTACTGACTCAATGTGCCGTGGCATGGAAGCTATTAGCCTGTGGCACTGCTGAGGTATTATGGAAGACAAGGATGCTTCAAATGCGGCCTTCAGCTCTTCTGCATTGTTCGGTCTCATGTCTCTCATCTTTCTCTTTGCAATGCCCCATAGATTCTTTATGGGGTTCAGGTCAGGGGAGTTTGCTGGCCAATCAAGCACAGTAATCCCACGGTCACTGAACCAGGTTTTGGTGCTTTTGGCAGTGTGGGCAGGTGTCAAGTCCTGCTAGAAAATGAAGTCAGCATCCCCATAGAGCTCATCTGCGGAAGGAAGCATGAAGTGCTCCAAATTCTCCTGGTAGACGGCTGTGTTGACCCTGGACTTAATGAAGCACAGTGGACCAACACCAGCAGATGACATGGCTCGCCAAATCAAAACAGACTGTGGAAACTTCACACTGGACTTCAAGCCTCTTGCAGTGTGTGCCTCTCCATTCTTCCTCCATACTCTGGGTCATTGGTTTCCAAATGAGATGCAAAATATGCTCTCATCAGAAAAGAGGACTTTGGACCACTGAGCAACAGATCAGGTCTGTTTTTCTTTAGCCCAGGAAAGACGCTTCTGACTTTGTTTGTTGTTCAGGAGTGGCTTGACAAGAGGAATACGACATTTGAAGCCCATGTCCATGATCCGACTGTGTGTGGTGGCTCTTGTGAAAGTCCCCAACACTTTTGAATGGCCTTTTCCTGACAATGCTCTCCAGGCTGCGGTCATCCCTGCTGCTTGTGCACCTTTTTCTTCCACACTTTTCCCTTCCACATAACTTTCTATTAATGTGCTTTGATACAGAACTTTGGGAACATCCAACTTATTTTGCAATTACCTTTTGAGGCTTTCCCTCCTTATGGAGGGTGTCAATGATGGTTTTCTGCACAACTGTCAGGTCAGCAGTCTTTCCCATGATTGTGATTCCTACTTAACCAGACTGATAGACCATTTAAAGGCTCAGGACCCCTTTGCAGGTGTTATGGCTTAATTAGCTGATTAGAGAGGGACACTTTGAGCCTAGAATTTTGCACCTTTTCACAATATTCTAATTTTCTGAGATTGTGGATTTGGGGTTTTCATGAGCTGTAATCCATAATCATCAGAATTATGACAAATCACGGCTTGAACTCTCTTGCTTTGCATGTAATGAGTCTATCTCATATATTAGTTTTACCTTTTAAGTTGCATTAGTGAAATAAATTAACTTTTGCACGATATTCAAATTTTTCGAGTTTCACCTGTATAGCGAGAAATACTCTATATGGAACAATTTCAGGCATAGGAAAAAACAACAGTGTAAAGACATCAGAGGCAGGTGTAATAGTCGGAACGTATGTGTAGCACATATAACACATCACCATTTGTATGCTAATGTATGAACAACCAGTAAAACACTATGTTAAAATACAGGCTGAGGTATATATATTTTGTACACAAGTTGTAGTCCATAGTGTGGTCATACATAATATGTGGGTACAAATAAAGGTGTCTGAAAGGCAACAGTAAACAGTGTCCCATAGACCATAATATTGAACTAACTTACGTGTTGGAAGTGCATACAATAGTCAAGCTTTTGTATATCCCAAGTATAGCGAAGTACAAGAATAAAGAAGTAAAAGAATAAATGAGTGCTTTGAAGCAAAGCGTGCTTACCGTGTAGAAGTACAAAAGAATAGTGTATAACAGAACCAGCAACCTTCGAGACATACTAGTCAGTACCACATTTGAGCCTGATATGAGAAAAAAACAATGGCTGCCTACACCTAAAAAAGGATGCTTCAGCTGTGGCAATTGCATCAAATGCAAATCTTTCCTAACAGGTCCGAAATTTCATCACCCACACAATGGGAAGACTTTACATATACGATATAGACTAACATGCACTACGGAGTTGATAGTTTGTCCGTGTGGACTTTACTATGTTGGAAAGATGAGCATACCCTTCCGTGACAGACTAGCAATTCACCGTAGCGCTATTAGAAAAGCTATCAAAGACAGGAAGAGTGATCAACCTGTGGCATGCCACTTTATGCAACATAACCTCACTGTAGCTATGCTAAGAACCATCCTCATTGACTGGATACCCCCTTTAAGAAGAGGCACAAGCAGCTACACATGCCGCTGAACATATATTTTGTACTTCTACACAGTAAGCACGCTTTGCTTCAAGGCACTAGTTTATTCTTTTACTTCTTTATTCTTGTACTTCGCTATACTTGGGATACAAAAGCTTGACAATTGTATGCACTTCAAACACATAAGTTAGTTTAATATTAGTTTAATATTACGGTCTATGGGACACTGTTCACTGTTTACTGTTGCCTGTCAGACACCTTTTTTTGTACTCACATATTATGTATGACCACACTATGGACTACAACTTGTGTATAATATATATATATATATACCTCAGCCTGTATTTTAACATAGTGTTTTACTGGTTGTTCATAGATTAGCATACAAATGGTGATGTTTTATATGTGCTACACATACGATCCGTCTGTACATATACACCATGACTAGTACACCTGCCTCTGATGTCTTTACACTGTTGCTTTTTCCTATGCCTGAAATTTTTCCATATAGAGTATGTCTCACTATATATAAACCAACATAGATTTAGAGATATTCTACATGTGCTTTACATATGTTCTGTCTGTACTTGTCCACTTAGATTATATTATTGATTAGACCTGTTTCCATTGTTTGCATATTGTTAAATCTTATCATAGATGTAATCTCTCCCTATAGGCTACAGGGATCTTATACATTAGGCTTAGAGTGTCTTCTTTAGAGTCACACACATACTGTTATCTATTGTATTACATGTTTCTGCAATATGCTAACTAGAATGACCAAAGCTGTGTATGGTTGAATAATATTGTATTCTCTAGTCTTTGTATTATTAATTACCTGCACTTCGATCTAGTTGCTTTACAGTTTAACTAACTGTGCATAAATGTTAACTTCTATATGAACTTAATATAGACTTTTCTGTGATTTTTTAACTTACATATACATGGCCAATTTTGATTTTGTTTGTTTTTTGTCTTGTGGTCGTTACCCTACCGGTGTGTTACTTAACATTTAGGGGTATTAACTGTTGTTTTACTTATGTACCTTTTCATTAGAAAACAGTCTTGAAAAAGGTCCCTTTGAGGACTAAAACGTTGACTGAAACTTTAGTGAAGAAAAAATAATAAAATTATGATCATTAAGACCTGTGCCTCTTCTTACTTTAAAGTATATATATATATATATATATGTGTGTGTGTGTTAGCACTTGTGTGTAGATATATATGCGTACAACCCCAATTCGGAAAAAGTTGAGACAGTATGGAAAATGTAAATAAACAAACAAAAAGAGTCATTTGAAAATTCAATTTACCCTGTACTATATTGAAAACACATTCGCCTAGATTACGAGATTTGCGTTAAATGCTGTGCGGTGCTAACGAACAGTTTATGCTCACCGATCACTTGCAGACATTATATTTATAAACCCCTAATCTGCTGCCCCCAATGTCGCCGCAACCTAACTACATTTATTAACCCCTAATCTGCCACCCCCAACGTCGCCGCCACTATAATAAAGTTATTAACCCCTAAACCTAAGTCTAACCCTAACACCCCCTAACTTAAATATAATTTAAATAAATCTAAATAAAACTACATAATTCCTATTTAAAACTAAAATTCATTAAAATTATGGGGGGAGATAAAAAACTGAAATTAAAATCCTCCATGTCTCAAAATTAAATCAATGTAAATATTGGCATAGGTAATTAGTACATCTAGGCAAGTATCCCCGCTTGCTTTTCCCCAGAAATTCTTAATATACAATGTTTCTAATGCACAAGAGAATTGTGGGTAAGATATGCAAATTATATATGCAAATTCTCAGTTCTTTGCTTCAAAAATACTGTTTTGACACAGCGATCCTTTTAAACAGGATTATGACAGCAAACCAGAAATCACTCACTAGACAAGCCTGTTTCGTTCTTTTTGGAACTCATCAGTAGGAGATAGATTTCTGGTTGCTGCATTGGAAAATCTGTTTTCATGGTTAAACCAAAATTCATCAAAATTATGGGGGGAGATAAAAAACAGAAATTAAAATCCTCCATGTCTCAAAATGAAATCAATGTAAATATTTGCATAGGAAATTATTACATCTAGGCAAGTATCCCCGCTTGCTTTTGAAACAGGCTTGTCTAGTGAGTGATTTCTGGTTTGCTATCATAATACTGTTTAAAAGGATCGCTATGTCAAAAAAGTATTTTTGAAGCAAAAAACTGAGAATTTGCATATCTTACCCACAATTCTCTTGTGCATTGGAAACATTGTATATTAAGAATTTCTGGGGAAAAGCAAGCGGGAATACTTGCCTAGATGTACTAATTTCCTATGCAAATATTTACATTGATTTAATTTTGAGACATGGAGGATTTTAATTTCAGTTTTTTATCTCCCCCCATAATTTTAATGAATTTTGGTTTAACCATGAAAATAGCTTTTCCAATGCAGCAACCAGAAATCTATCTCCTACTGATGAATTCCAAAAAGAACGAAACAGGCTTGTCTAGTGAGTGATTTCTGGTTAGCTATCATAATCCTGTTTAAAAGGATCGCTGTGTCAAAACAGTATTTTTGAAGCAAAAAAACTGAGAATTTGCATATCTTACCCACAATTCTCTTGTGCATTGGAAACATTGTATATTAAGAATTTCTGGGGAAAAGCAAGCGGGGATACTTGCCTAGATGTACTAATTTACTATGCAAATATTTACATTGATTTTATTTAAAACTAAATACTTACCTATAAAATAAACCCTAAGCTAGCTACAATATAACTAATAGTTACATTGTATCTAGCTTAGGCTTTATTTTTATTTTACAGGCAACTTTGTATTTATTTTAACTAGGTACAATAGTTATTAAATATTTATTAACTATTTAATAACTACCTAGTTCAAATAAAGACAATTTTACCTGTAAAATAAAATCTAACCTAAATTACACTAACACCTAACACTACACTATAATTAAATTAATTACCTAAATTAAATACAATTTATTACAATTAAATAAAATTATCTAAAGTAAGAAAAAAACAAACACTAAATTACAGAAAATAATAAAGAAATTACAAGATGTTTAAACTGATTACACCTACTCTAATCCCCCTAACAAAATAAAAAAGCCCCCCAAAATAAAAAAGCCCTACCCTACACTAAATTACAAATAGCCCTTAAAAGGGCCTTTTGCTGGGCATTGCCCCAAAGTATTCAGCTATTTTACCTGAAAAAAGGACAAATCCCCCCCAACATTAAAACCCACCACCCACACAACCAACCCTACTCTAAAACCAACCCAATCCCCCCTTAAAAAAAACCTAACACTAACCCCTTGAAGATCACCCTACCGTAAGTCTTCACCGAACCGGGCAGAAGTGGTCCTCCAGACAGGCAGAAGTCTTCATCCAACCGGGCAGAAGTGGTCCTCTAGATGGGCAGAAGTCTTCATCCAGACGGCATCTTCTATCTTCATCCATCTGGTGCGGAGCGTGTCCATCTTCAAGACATCCGATGTGGAGCATCCTCTTCTTCCGATGGCCAACGACTGAATGAAGGTTCCTTTAAATGAAATCATCCAAGATAGCGTCCCTTCAATTCCAATTGGCTGATAGAATTCTATCAGCCAATCGGAGTTAAGATAAAAAAAATCATATTGGCTGATGCAATCAGCCAATAGGATTGAACTGGCATTCTATTGGCTGATTGGAACAGCCAATAGAATGCCAGCTCAATCCTATTGGCTGATTGGATCAGCCAATAGGATTGAAGTGCTGATTCTACCTTAATTCCGATTGGCTGATAGAATTGTTTAAGGGGGGTTGGGTGGGTTTTAGAGTAGGGTTGGTTGTGTGAGTGGTGGGTTTTAATGTTGGGGGGGATTTGTACTTTATTTTTCAGGTAAAAGAGCTTATTACTTTGGGGCAATGCCCCACAAAAGGCCCTTTTAAGGGCTATTTGTAATTTAGTGTAGGGTAGGGCTTTTTTATTTTGGGGGGCTTTTTTATTTTGTTAGGGGGATTAGAGTAGGTGTAATTAGTTTAAAAATCTTGTAATTTCTTTATTATTTTCTGTAATTTAGTGGGGGGGGTTGTACTTTAGATAATTTTTTTTTTTTTTTTTAAATCAAAGATTTTTATTAAGGTAATTGGCAAAGTTACAAACTTAGCATGAAAGCTTAAATAGCGTCTCCACAGTTTAGAAACAAACAATTATTGACATTAAATACAAAAGAATAAGAGTATCTCCAAAATTTACACTTCACATTACAGAAAGATAGATAGCTCCTCAAGTAAACCACGGGTCATACATCTAGAAAAGACCCCTGATTACTATTCTTAGGGTTAATGTAGTAGACTATACTTCTATTGCAACATATTTTTTAATATTGCTAGTAGAGTAATGATACCTTACGATTTTTATTTTATATGTGTAACTTAATAAACCTCTTTATCATGAAATACCACCTAATAGAAAGATACAAGAAATTGTGCTGCATGTATAATAACAGACTACCTTAACTGAGAGGTTCTGATAGTGAACTAATAAGGATACTAATTTCCTCCCTTGATAAATAAGGTAACTCTTGTACCTATTGAAACCTATAGAATATACAGGGGAAACTAGTATTACATAGCGGGTGAATACCGCTAAGGAATTCACCCGATTGGGTGAGTATAATGGGGGGGGGAGGTAATATATAGTAATATAAACTGAATATGAATATGCTTAGTGCATGTTTTAACTATGGCTATTTTAGGTATTTAAATATCTTAGGAAGAGGTTAGTAGATTTGGTGCACTTTACTTTCAGCTATAGTAGTGGAAAGATATACACCTAAGGGACCCAAAACAAACAAGTGGTGTAATGTTAACTTAGGCTATCAGCTATTATACGCTTCACGTGAGACTATATATATAAATTATGCCCCAGGCACTAGCTCAATAGACATAGGACATTAAGGCCTAGATTTAGAGTTCGGCGGTAGCCGTGAAAACCAGCGTTAGAGGCTCCTAACGCTGGTTTTAGGCTACCGCCGGTATTTGGAGTCACTCATAATAGGGTCTAACGCTCACTTTTCAGCCGCGACTTTTCCATACCGCAGATCCCCTTACGTCAATTGCGTATCCTATCTTTTCAATGGGATCTTTCTAACGCCGGTATTTAGAGTCGTTTCTGAAGTGAGCGTTAGAGCTCTAACGACAAAACTCCAGCCGCCGGAAAATAGCAGGAGTTAAGAGCTTTCTGGGCTAACGCCGGTTCATAAAGCTCTTAACTACTGTACTCTAAAGTACACTAACACCCATAAACTACCTATGTACCCCTAAACCGAGGTCCCCCCACATCGCCGCCACTCAATTAAAATTTTTTAACCCCTAATCTGCCGACCGCCACCTACGTTATACTTATGTACCCCTAATATGCTGTCCCTAACCCCGCCGACCCCTGTATTATATTTATTAACCCCTAACCTGCCCCCCACAACGTCGCCGACACCTGCCTACACTTATTAACCCCTAATCTGCCGAGCGGACCTGAGCGCTACTATAATAAAGTTATTAACCCCTAATCCGCCTCACTAACCCTATCATAAATAGTATTAACCCCTAATCTGCCCTCCCTAACATCGACGACACCTAACTTCAATTATTAACCCCTAATCTGACGACCGGAGCTCACCGCTACTATAATAAATGGATTAACCCCTAAAGCTAAGTCTAACCCTAACACTAACACCCCCCTAAGTTAAATATAATTTAAATCTAACGAAATTCATTAACTCTTATTAAATAAATTATTCCTATTTAAAGCTAAATACTTACCTGTAAAATAAACCCTAATATAGCTACAATATAAATTATAATTACATTGTAGCTATTTTAGGATTAATATTTATTTTACAGGCAACTTGGTAATTATTTTAACCAGGTACAATAGCTATTAAATAGTTAAGAACTATTTAATAGTTACCTAGTTAAAATAATAACAAAATTACCTGTAAAATAAATCCTAACCTAAGTTATAATTAAACCTAACACTACCCTATCAATAAATTAATTAAATAAAATACCTACAATTACCTACAATTAACCTAACACTACACTATCAATAAATAAATTAAATACAATTGTTACAAATAACTACAATTACATAAACTAACTAAAGTACAAAAAATAAAAAAGAACTAAGTTACAAAAAATAAAAAAATATTTACAAACATAAGAAAAATATTACAACAATTTTAAACTAATTACACCTACTCTAAGCCCCCTAATAAAATAACAAAGACCCCCAAAATAAAAAAATGCCCTACCCTATTCTAAATTAATAGAGTTAAAAGCTCTTTTACCTTACCAGCCCTGAACAGGGCCCTTTGCGGGGCATGCCCCAAGAAGTTCAGCTCTTTTGCCTGTAAAAAAAAACATACAATACCCCCCCCCAACATTACAACCCACCACCCACATACCCCTAATCTAACCCAAACCCCCCTTAAATAAACCTAACACTAAGCCCCTGAAGATCTTCCTACCTTGTCTTCACCATCCAGGTATCACCGATCCGTCCTGGCATCCGGTGCTGAAGAGGTCCAGAAGAGGCTCCAAAGTCTTCCTCCTATCTGGCAAGAAGAGGACATCCGGACCTGCAAACATCTTCTCCAAGCGGCATCTTCGATCTTCTTCCATCCGGTGCGGAGCGGGTCCATCTTGAATCAGCCGACGCGGATCCATCCTCTTCTTTCTGTGTCTCCCGACGAATGACGGTTCCTTTAAGGGACGTCATCCAAGATGGCGTCCCTCGAATTCCGATTGGCTGATAGGATTCTATCAGCCAATCGGAATTAAGGTAGGAATATTCTGATTGGCTGATGGAATCAGCCAATCAGAATCAAGTTCAATCCGATTGGCTGATCCAATCAGCCAATCAGATTGAGCTCGCATTCTATTGGCTGATCGGAACAGCCACAGAAAGAAGAGGATGGATCCGCGTCGGCTGATTCAAGATGGACCCGCTCCGCACCGGATGGAAGAAGATCGAAGATGCCGCTTGGAGAAGATGTTTGCAGGTACGGATGTCCTCTTCTTGACGGATAGGAGGAAGACTTTGGAGCCTCTTCTGGACCTCTTCAGCACCGGATGCCAGGACGGATCGGTGATACCTGGATGGTGAAGACAAGGTAGGAAGATCTTCAGGGGCTTAGTGTTAGGTTTATTTAAGGGGGGTTTGGGTTAGATTAGGGGTATGTGGGTGGTGGGTTGTAATGTTGGGGGGGGTATTGTATGTTTTTTTTTACAGGCAAAAGAGCTGATTTTCTTGGGGCATGCCCCGCAAAGGGCCCTGTTCAGGGCTGGTAAGGTAAAAGAGCTTTTACATTTATTAATTTAGAATAGGGTAGGGAATTTTTTATTTTGGGGGTCTTTGTTATTTTATTAGGGGGCTTAGAGTAGGTGTAATTAGTTTAAAATTGTTGTAATATTTTTCTTATGTTTGTAAATATTTTTTTATTTTTTGTAACTTAGTTCTTTTTTATTTTTTGTACTTTAGTTAGTTTATGTAATTGTAGTTATTTGTAGAAATTGTATTTAATTTATTTATTGATAGTGTAGTGTTAGGTTTTATTGTAGGTAATTGTAGGTATTTTATTTAATTAATTTATTGATAGGGTAGTGTTAGGTTTAATTATAACTTAGGTTAGGACTTATTTTACAGGTAATTTTGTTATTATTTTAACTAGGTAACTATTAAATAGTTCTTAACTATTTAATAGCTATTGTACCTGGTTAAAATAAATACAAAGTTGCCTGTAAAATAAAAAATAATCCTAAAATAGCTATAATATAATTATAATTTATATTGTAGCTATATTAGGGTTTATTTTACAGGTAAGTATTTAGCTTTAAATAGGAATAATTTATTTAATAAGAGTTAATTAATTTCGTTAGATGTAAATTATATTTAATTTAGGGGGGTGTTAGTGTTAGGGTTAGACTTAGCTTTAGGGGTTAATCCATTTATTATAGCAGCGATGAGCTCCGGTCGTCAGATTAGGGGTTAATAATTGAAGTTAGGTGTCGGCGATGTTAGGGAGGGCAGATTAGGGGTTAATACTATTTATGATAGGGTTAGTGAGGCGGATTAGGGGTTAATAACTTTATTATAGTAGCGCTCAGGTCCGCTCGGCAGATTAGGGGTTAATAAGTGTAGGCAGGCGTCGGCGACGTTGAGGGGGGCAGATTAGGGGTTAATAAATATAGGGGTCGGCGGTGTTAGGGGCAGCAGATTAGGGGTACATAGGGATAACGTAGGTTGCGGCGGTGTACGGAGCGGAAGATTAGGGGTTAAAAATAATATGCAGGGGTCAGCGATAGCGGGGGCGGCAGATTAGGGGTTAATAAGTGTAAGGTTAGGGGTGTTTAGACTCGGGGTACATGTTAGAGTGTTAGGTGCAGACGTAGGAAGTGTTTCCCCATAGGAAACAATGGGGCTGCGTTAGGAGCTGAACGCTGCTTTTTTGCAGGTGTTAGGTTTTTTTACAGCTCAAACAGCCCCATTGTTTCCTATGGGAGAATCGTGCACGAGCACGTTTTTGAGGCTGGCCGCGTCCGTAAGCAACTCTGGTATCGAGAGTTGCATTTGCGGTAAAAATGCTCTACGCTCCTTTTTTGGAGCCTAACGCAGCATTTTTTTGAACTCTCGATACCAGAGTTAATTTTATGCTGCGGCCAGAAAAAAGCCCGCGGAGCGTTAACAGCCCATCTACCGCCAAACTCCAAATCTAGGCCTATGTAAGCAAGTCTTTAATGGTAGCTTTGGGACATCAAGTAATCTCCTACTAGAGTACTACAGCATGCCGCCCCGGCCGCAGGCAGCACACTCCAGCATTTAATGTAATGTGGCTATCCCATTTAGCTTAGGCACCCTAATTTCCAGGTCCCTAGTGATGAGATTGCATCCCATATGTAAAACTCTGTAACGACTCTAACTATTCTGCCTGAATGCCCTGAGGGAGGAGAAATATGACGTTGCACCTCTGAGCAACATATCACAAGATAGCTGTCATTGACCCATCAGAGAATAACACATAAATACAGAACAATAGTAATATTCATAACATGTGCAATTGGGCTGTCAAGTTTATGCTAATGTTATATTGCTATATCTAGAGGGGCTAAGATGAGACACACAGGCAGTACTCAAATACCAGGGAATGAGCCCAAGTAGCTGTCATTATCCTGAGACTGGGTTTAAAGTGACTACTCCCTCAGTATAACCATATAAACATATACATGAAAGATAACATTAGTAGGATATACAATGAATTCTAGAATAAAAGTGTATGAATTAGGTAAACATCAGGCATAGTAGGTTGGGCACAATTATTGAACTGAAACAACCTCTTGATGGTGTCCTAAACTTAGCAACCTGAAAAATAAGTCCAAATAGTAGTGCCAAAGTCCAGGTGCTTAGGGCATCTGCATTGGGAGAAAAGTAGAATCACCTGATGCCTTTCTTGGCAATGTTCATAAGACTGACTTTCGGCTCCTGAGCTCGTGGAGGAGCATGAAGCTGCCGTCCACCGTCTATAGGGCTCATCTGCCCCCTGCTGATCCAATTTTCCCTATGCATCTCCTGGAGAGAACTGCTGCAAAGAGGGCAATGTAAAAAATTGTCCGCCCGGGATGATGAGCCGGCACTAAGAGATGTTGTCAGAGAGCTCTGACCGCTAATCCACAAAATCAGGTGAGTGCTAATATTCGGAGCCCAGCACACCGGCCACTTCAGGTGCAGTGTCAAGCATCTATTTCCAATAGCTCCGGTCGCAGGCCCCACAGCTATCTGCCGGCTTTTCACATGGTCTGATGACGCTGCCTTAGCCTCAGAGAGCTCGCCCGCAAACTCATCCAGATGAGCACAAAGAAACGGCTGAGGGTAATTCCCGTACTATAGGGTCGTTGGGCCGGATAAGAGACCGGGTGTCAGGCATTTCTATAGTATTCGGCGGCAGTATGTCACAACTATCTTCCACTGCGGCAGGGATATAGGTTGTACGACAATCTTCATGGCTGGGCAAGTCTGGCGGGTCAGATCGCAAGAGGAGGATATGTTGTATTAGGTCACCATAGTGAAAGTCCATAGTACGCTCCAGTAGAGAGAGCGCATTAACAATGACCGCCACCATCTTTATCCAGAATACTAAGTGCGACTGAGGGCTAATCTTTTCACATGTCTCCTAAGAGACACTATTATGAAAAAGCAGGCTTCCTTTCTCGGTCAGTATCTTCAGAGGAAGTTAAGGAACCTGAGGAGTTCAGTCACAAGTTAAATTTATACCAAATAGCCTCCATTATTGAATCTTAGAGCAGAGAGCACTCTCATTTTAAGTCTTGCTGCTTCGGCAGTTGGTTTTGCCCCCCACTTTAGATAATTTTATTTAATTGTAATTAATTGTAATTAATTTAGGTAATTAATTTAATTATATTGTAGTGTTAGGTGTAATTGTAACTTAGGTTAGGTTTTATTTTACAGGTAAATGTGTCTTTGTTTTAACTAGGTAGTTATTAAATAGTTAATAACTATTTAATAACTATTGTACCTAGTTAAAATAAATACAAAGTTACCTGTAAAATAAAAATAAACCCTAATTCAGATACAATGTAGCTATTAGTTATATTGTAGCTAGTGTATGGTTTATTTTATAGGTAAGCATTTAGTTTTAAATAGGAATTATTTAGTTAATTGTAGTAATTTTATTTAGATTTATTTAAATTATATTTACGTTAGGGGGTGTTAAGGTTAGGGTTAGACTTAGGTTTTGGGGTTAATAACTTTATTATAGTGGCGGCCACGTTGGGGGCGGCAGATTAGGGGTTAATAAATGTAGGTAGGTGGTGGCGATGTTAGGGACGGCAGATTAGGGGTTAATAATATTTAACTAGTGTTTGCGATGCGGGAGTGCGGCGGTTTAGGGGTTAATATATTTATTATAGTGGTGGCGATGTCCGGTTCGGCAGATTAGGGGTTAAAAATTTATTTTAGTTTTTGCGATGTGGGGGGCCTCGGTTTAGGGGTTATTAGGTGGTTTATGGGTGTTAGTGTACTTTTTAGCACTTTAGTTAAGAGTTTTATGCTATGGCATTGTAGTGTAAAACTCTTAAAGGGACACTGAACCCAACTTTCTAATTTACTCCTATTATCAATTTTTCTTTGTTCTCTTGCTATCTTTATTTGAAAAAGAAAGTCCAGAACCTTGGACAGCACTTGTTTATTGGTGGATGAATGTATCAGCCAATCAGCAAGAACAACCCAGGTTGTTCACCAAAATGGGCCGGCATCTAAACTTACATTCTTGCTTTTCAAATAATAATACCAAGAGAATGAAGAGCATTTGCTAATAGGAGTAAATAAGAAAGTTGCTTAAAATTGCATGCTCTATCTGAATCACAAAAGAAAAAATGTGGGTTCAGTGTCCCTTTAACTACTGACTTTAAAATGCGGTACCAGTCTTGACAGGAGAGGGTGTACCGCTCACTTTTTGGCAGACTCCTAATACCGGTGCCATGCAAGTCCCATTGAAAATATAGGATACGCAATTGACATAAGTGAATTTGCGGTATTTCCGAGTCTGGCCAAAAAAGTGAGCGGTACACCTGTACCTGCAAGACTCGTAATACCAGCGGGCGTTAAAAAGCAGTGTTTGGACCTCTTAACACTGCTTTTTAACCCTAACGCACAACTCGTAATCTAGGCCATTATTAACACATTATTTGAAGTTTTACTTTGTGAATTTAATGTATTTTTTTAAAATATTCACTCATTTCAAATTTGATGACTGCAAACACTCCAAAAAGTTAAGACAGTCGACTGTTTACCACTGTGTAACATTACCTTTTATTTTAATAACACTTATTAAGAGTTTGGGCACTGAAGACACCAGTTGGTTAAGTTTAGCAAGCAGAATTTTCCCCCATTCATCCCTTATGTACAACTGTTCGGAGCCTTTATTGCCTTATTTTGCGCTTCATAATGCGCCACACATTCACAAGAGGAGACAGTCAGGACTGCAGGCAGGCCATGCTAGCACCTGCACATTCTGCTTACACAACCATGCACTTGTAATCCGGGCAGAATGTGGTTTGGTGTTGTCCTGCTGGAAAATTCAGGGACGTCCCTTGAAAAGATGACATCTGGATTGCAAAATATGCTGCTCAAAAATGTATGCATATCTTACTGCATTAATGGTGCCCTCACAGATGTTCAAGTTACCCATACCATGAAAGATGCTGGCTTTTCACTAAGGATCTTGCAGTGCTGGACAATCATTTTAGAATATCTCAATTGAACGGACAGGTTTTGAAAATCACGGTCTCAGTATTGAGCATAGGTTTACAGACAAATATAAGATAAGGAAGCAAGTGTGTGTACATTAAAGTTATAACATAATGATATCTGATATCACCTGCAAGCTCAATCCATTGTAATAGGCTGTGGTTTAAAAGCACAAATCCAGCTATTTAATATACACAAATAAACCTGAAAATTCAATTTCTCATACATTTTATACTCTGCAGCTGGTTTAAAAAGTCATTGAAAATACATTAATAGAAAAACAATTTTACAGTGTGCTGTCCCTTTAAAGCAGTAGGAAGTTAGAATAAATCATAGACCTAGAATGTCCATACTTTAGTGAGTATTAGTACACTTTGTCAATGTGATCTACTAATGTATGTGCTAAGCTTGAGAACATGTTCATGCATTTTTTTTTTAGTAAGGCCACTCATAATTCAGAATATACTTATATTTTTCAGTTAATTCAACATAAGTCTATAATGTGGCTAAGGAAATGGGAAAAACATAAAAGTCTTGTGATCTACTAGTCATCACTTGGAGATCTAAAAGTAGATACCAATCTACTTTTCAGACACAGCTGGTCTAGGGTCTTTTAAGACGGAGAAAGAAACATAAGTGGAGGAAAGAGAGGGAGAAAACAATGGGATACATTTGTAGAGACTGGTTTTTAAGACAAGATCATGTTTGCAATTCTTGAAGCTCGCTTTTCCTATCTGTTCCAGCCGATCGCCAGAGAGCATTCCTGCTATTAACATCTATAGTTGTGTTAAATTACCCAATGTGTGTGTAACCCCTTCTTCCCCAGTAGTGAGCTGCCACTATCCACTCAGTGCAACTTTTGTATATGGGGAACCCACCCTATTGAGTAGATGAGCACCCTCCACTTCATAAGTACTCAAAGACATGAAATAAAAGACAAACCTGACAATACAAACTTTATTTTGATGCAACATACAACAGATGCACTAACAATACAGTCCCTGGCTTAGTTTAAAAGGCGAAACAATCCCCACTGCAAGAATAGTTCAGTCACAAAAGTCTCTTTAACAACAGGAATGCAGTACACACAAGTTAAAACCCTATTTAAAACAACAATAACTGCAGCTAAATAATTGTCCAATCCCTGATAATACACCTCCCAGATGTCTCTTGCATGCATAAGTAACTGCAGGTAAATTTGTGCCCAGCACTGGAGCCCTTATATGTAGGTATCGCCACCAAAATAGTTATTTATTAGTGTCTTGAACCAATGGCAAAATCCTAAAGCAGTCTCTGAATAGGAAACAATTAATTTGGATTACTTCTGAAATTACAGTTCAGTAACATAGGGCTCGTTTCCACAGAGCGGTAATTAGGTTTGTGCGAGGTGGCGAACCGATAAATACCTGTCGGAAGAAATTTAGTTTATCGACTGCTTCCAATATCGGCAGCCAGGGTCTTTGTTTTTGTTTATCTTTGGGGGGGGGTTCTCTTTAGAGGTGATCACAGGTAAGGAGCACAGACTTTAAACATACATTTTATAGTGTAAGGTCGGGTTACCATAGCAACTAGTTGATTTTCAAGAAATCCAACATCAAATGGAAGCGTTAACACAACGTTAGCTTACACCTACTTGAAAAGAATGACAATGCGCAAAATATTTCAATGGAAACCTGGTACTAAAAGCTTTTTATGGCTCAATGGAAAAAAGCTCATGATAAGTTGAGGGACTTGAGGGTCCATGGTTGCATAGGGATATGGGGGATTGGTTCAGTCCTCATTCGCCTTTCAATCTAGTGGGGCGGGACTCCATTAAGATCCACGGCGACATGCTCAGTCGTTTCCAAATTTTTCGGGAACTAGAGTGTTCTTTCTTATTGTGGGTTGGAGGCTTGGAGGATTTAGGTCCTTCATACCACCGTTCTTACAGTTTTGCCTTTGATGGTCTCTTTGAAAGTGTCCTTTTAGGACTTGTTCCTTTTAGAGGTTCCTTTGACCGCTTAATTAGGAAGTGAAGGCCGTGAGGCTCTGTCTTCCTTTGGGAGTTAGTTGTATCCATATCAGGGGCGATAGGAGGTGTTGTCTCTTTTTCCAAGCTTTTTGCTTAGGGGATGTTTTTTTTTGCCAGGGTTCAGTATGCTTTGCATTCTTCTCCCTTGGGTGTGGTCCTCTGGAATGTTAATCTGAAAGGATTATGGAGACTAGCCTTTCTTTCTACTCTCTGTCGGGTGACTCTGTTCTCGTTTTCATTTCCCTTAGTGCTGCCCTTAGGCCTTTGGGCTCCAGAGAATTTGCGTGACTTTGTCGCGGCGTAGTACCTTGCTAGGGGGTTTTGACCTCCGGCTAAAGGTGTTCTCTTCACTTTGGGCTGGGAATTACGAGTGAGTCCTGTACCCATTCTCTGGGTTTCCCAGTTCTCATCCCCTGTGAGTTCTGATTGTTTCAGATGGGGTATCTTGTGTTCCCTGAGGGTGTCGTTCCTTCTAGGACGATTATGGGTCCCAGGTCCAGAGTTATTTTCTTAGATCCTTTTTGGATGTCTGGAGACTTATTATCCAGTGGACTGATTGCTTCAGACGGGGTGTTGACCTCCGGCTAAGGGTGTTCTCTTCCCTTTGGGCTGGGGGTTATTGATTTTATTTCTTCTACTGTGAATGATAGACTGTTGAGATTAAAGGGACATTATACACTCATTTTTTCTTTGCATAAATGTTTTGTAGATGATCTATTTATATAACCCATAAAGGTTTTTTTTTTATAAATAAATGTATAGTTTTGTTTATTTTTAAATAACATTGCTCTGATTTTCAGACTCCTAACCAAGCCCCAAAGTTTTATGTGAATACCGTCAGCTACCTTCTCCAGCTTGCTCCTGTTTGTGTAACAGGTCTTTTCATATGCAAAAGAAGGGGGAGCTACCTTTTCAACAGAGCCAAACTGACAGCTTCTAAGTAAGTTTTTAAACAGTTTTATACTGGATTTTTATATCAGTATCTGTGCATCATATTCTTTATAGTAGTGTCTATTACATGCAGTTATATGAAAATTAGTGTATAATGTCCCTTTAAGGAAGCAGGAGTCTTTTTGGATTTTCAAACTTGATACTTTGAAACCAAAGGGATTAAATGTAGATTTAGATATTCAGGCATTTATGTAACCATTTTAGAGATACAGTTTCATTTTATTCATTTTTTTACACATATCATTTAAATGAAATTTTATAATGATGTGAATTTATAGAATATATAGCTGTTGTTTAAATATGTATATTAGTGTGTTTTTAATATTGTTGTGTTTTTATATCATTGTGTCAGTTTGTAGGTGTAATATGCCATTTGTGTTTAGAAGCTCTTTCACTGGTTAGAGGATTGTGTACATGTATCCTAGGCAACATCACATCAATCTTTCAATTGACTTTTATCAAGGATTATTATTGGACAATAATTAGGAACAGACAGGTTTAAAAGGTACATAAGGACAAACATCCGCAATACCGAAATCCTCCTTGAAGAAGTCCGACCGTTGTCAAATGAAACGCGTAGAGGTGCTAAGGGGAATACACTAGGTGACGCACTTCCGGTGTCTGATCAAGCTACTGTGTACACAGGACTCTGATGTGTTTACTTCTGGACGCTAATACAGGGACACTCAGCGGAGTTGCTGTATGCTGTTTCCAGTGTAGCGTTATCGGTTTATCCACATATCCGTGCCTATTGCTGCAATTTCTAGTCGGACTACCTGAGGGGGGTTCCTGAGCATATCCATGCTTATTTATGTGTAAGTAAGCATATGTTATTGTGAATTTTTTATTAATAAATCACCTGAAACGGATTTGCACTTTTTCTTTTCTACTAGAACCTTGTTTCTATGAGACTGGTTGGGTCTCTGTTAGCCTGACCCGGTTTCTCTGGTTTTTGCTCTGTGTTTTTATTTAGGACTCTTTGTGCCCTTTTTAGGGTTTTTGTAAGTTCCTTATGCTAGCTGGAAGCTAGCTCAGCATACTAATGCACTGTGGCTACTCTGCACTGTAGCAAATCGAGGGTTGCAAGTTCAATCCCAAGTGAGGTCTACTCAGCCTTTCCTCCTTTCGAGGTTGATAAAATGAGCAGCGCCTTGAGTCCCTTAAAGGGACATTGATCCCAAAAAAAATTCTTTAATGATTCAGATAGAGCATGCAATTTTAAGCAACTTTCTAATTTACTCCTATTATCATTTTTTCTTCATTCTCTTGATATCTTTATTTGAAAAGCAAGAATGTAAGTTTAGAAGCCGGACCATTTTTGGTTCACAACCTGGGTTGTCCTTGCTGATTGGACAGCATCAATAAACAAGTGCTGTTAATGGTCTGAACCAAAAATTGTCTGGCTCCTTAGCTTAGATGCCTTCTTTTTCAAATAAAGAAAGCAAGAGAACAAAGGAAAATGTATAATAGGAGTAAATTAGTAAGTTGCTTAAAATGTATGCTCTATCTGAATCATGAAAGAAAATATTTGGGTTCAGTGTCCCTTTAAGGGGGAATAGCTGCGCTTTACAAGTACGATCATGTTTTCTCCGTGCCTTTTCTTCTTTGTGGAAGAATACGGTAGTTTGTTCCCTTTCTTTAGTAAGGGGTGTGTTGTTTGGAGACCAACTGCTGGGGACAGTGTCTCTTGGAGGCTGTTGACTCAGTCGAGTCTAGTTCTTGCGGTCTCTAGCAAGGCTGTGGACTATCTGCGGGTTAGTGTCCTTGGGCTTTTTCTTTTTTTTCTTCAAAGTTGTTCTCGGCTTTGGACAAAACAGGCTTTTGTTGGGTAGGAGTTTTCAGGCATCAGTTGCCCTCAGAATAGGCTGCCTCTTGTACCCTCCAGTTTTTGCATTCAGTGTCCTCTATAGCTTGGGTATTGTTTTCCCAAAAGTAATAAATGCAGCTGTGGACTCTTTCATTTTAGAAATGGAAATTATGCTTACCTGATAATTTTCTTTTCTTCAGATGGAAAGAGTCCATAGCTCCCGCCCATATTTTTTCTGTGGGGCATCTGTTATTTTTGTTCTTTTGGCACCTTTTCACCCTGATGTTTCTTCTACTGTTCCTTGTTCCTCGGCAGAATGACTGGAGGATGAGGGAAGTGGGAGGAGTATTTAAGCCTTTGGGGCCTATCTATCAAGCTCCAAATGGAGCTTGATGCCCCGTGTTTCTGGCAAGCCTGCAGGTTCACCGGAAACAGCAGTTATGAAGCAGCGGTCACAAAGACCCCTGCTCCATAACCTGTCCGCCTGCTCTGAGCAGGCGGACAGACATTGCCGTAAATCAACCCGATCGAGTACGCACTGTCGGATCAGGTCCGCCAGACCTTGATAAATAGAGGCCTTTGGCTGGGGTGTCTTTGCCTCCTCCTGGTGGAAGGGTTCTGAATCCCCAAAAGTAATGAATACAGCTGTGGACTCTTTCCATCTGAAGAAAAGAAAATGATCAGGTAAGCATAATTTATGTTATTTCTTAAACTGTTTTGTGTTATTTTTTGTAGTAGGTGATTCATGTACTTTATCATAATATTCTTAAAACAATTCTAGAGAATCTCTTGACTTCCACTAACTTCTTTTACACTTCTTAATGATTATTTCTTATTCCTCTTTTTATTCCTCTTTTTATTTATTTTATTTATTATACTTTACTTTTAGGAGTTGCATGTCTTCTTCTCTACTGTCTAACTTTCCTCTGTACCCGACAAGAGTGCTTTCCCTGTGTGCAAGTTTTGGAGATGCAGCACTAGTGCTTTACCAGTAAGGGCCCACTATGCCCCTTACTGCCAGTTGGAAGTAATCAGACTTCTTTGCTATTGTCCCAGATCCTTTGCTGCCACCTGGGCCTAGTCTGGCTCCTGGAGTTACTCCTCCCTTCTGGGCCGCAGCATGCCTGAGCAAGTAACTCAGTTCCAGTCAGGCGCAGAGCAGGCTGGGAAGGAGGTCATTTTTTCTTGTGTTTAGTCTTCAGTTATAGCATTATATTATTTTATATATATATATATATATATATATATATATATATATATATATATAATGCTATATAATTATATAGCATTATATATATATATATATATATAAATCAATGTAAATATTTGCATAGGAAATTGGCACATCTAGGCAAGATTCCCCGCTCGCTTTTTCCCAGAAATACCTCATATACAATGTTACCATTGCACAAGAGAATTCTGGGTAAGATATGCAAATAAGATATAATTTGCATATCTTACCCAGAATTCTCTTGTGCAATGGTAACATTGTATATGAGGTATTTCTGGGGAAAAGAGAGTGGGGAATCTTGCCTAGATGTGCTAATTTCCTATGCAAATATTTACATTGATTTAATTTTGAGACATGGAGGATTTTAATTTCAGTTTTTTATCTCCCCCCTTAATTTTAAGGAATTTTGGTTTAACCTTGAAAATAGCTTTACCAATGCAGCAACCAGAAATCTATCTCCTACTGATGAGTTCCAAAAAGAACGAAACAGGCTGTATAGTGAGTGATTTCTGGTTTGCTGTAATAATCCTGTTAAAAGGATAGCTGTGTTAAAACAGTATTTTGAAGCAAAAAAAACAACTGAGAATTTGCATATCTAATTTGCATATCTTACCCAGAATTCTCTTGTGCAATGGTACCATTGTATATGAGGTATTTCTGGGAATAAGCGAGCGGAGAATCTTGCCTAGATGTGCTAATTTCCTATGCAAATATTTACATTGATTTAATTTTGAGACATGGAGGATTTTAATTTCAGTGTTTTTATCTCCCCCCCCCCTTAATTGTAATGAATTTTTATATATATATATATATATATATATATATATATATATATATATATATAAAAATTGATTTCATAATGATTTGGTGGCCGCAAGAAGCCACGCCCCAAGACACGCCTTGAGACATACCCTCTCCACGCCCACTTAAAAAGTGTCCAGGAATTTTCTGGGAAAAAGGTGGCAACCCTAACTTCACAGCAAATGAGCATAAAGCACTAGTCGGCCCTCATACTGAAACTTTTGGCTGGTCAGTAAAATACATACATGATATAGCAGCAAACAGTATGCACAGGGGCGTATTATGGCCTAGGCACACAAGGCCTGTGCCTAGGGCGGCAGCTTTGAAAGGGCGGCAATTTGTGCATATACATATTTTTCCTACAGAGCACGCATGCTATGCAAAAGTGCGCACAGTGCAGGAGAAATCTACTTTTAAAAAATATATATTTACTTTTCAAATGGTGGCGGTTTGGGGACTAGCTTGTGCGTGCTAGTTTACAGTGGATGGTAAAAAGTACAGGGAGAGAGCGTGCACAGGTTTTGAAATGCAGACAGAAGAACGCCCGTTAGACAGTTAAGTAGATCTACAGCAGTTAGTGCAGCCACTTAGTGTGCTTGTTAAAGTGATGTTACTGCTGTCTGTCATTAACCCCCTTCCACCCCCCCTCTCATTGCCTGTATGCAGTTAGTGCTTGTAGACAGCTCAGACACTAAGCCAGTTAGCGTGATTGAGTGATGTTACTACTGCTGTCATTAACCCCCTGCCGCCCCCCTCTCACTCACTGCCTATATGCAGACTGACTCTTCACTTCCCGTTCTGCTTAGAAAGTGCCCTCAGCCCTGACATTACTGGTGATTTGATCGTAATGCAGCAGGTCTGTGCTGTGGTCCTGCCCATGGAGCTATAATACAGTTGTTCCGCCCTCTTACTTTACATCGGGGGATCTGTAAAGCAGCTGATACTGAATGAATGGTGCCAGCTTCCTCCTGCTGTGTCTGCTCTGGGATATGGAGCTGTGCAGGTGGATGGGTATGTTTACTGCAGGTTAATGCCATGCAAGTGTATATACATGCATGCACCATGTGCTGCTCTGCATAGATTACATGGTATATGGTGTCTGAATATATATAATGAAGAAATGGAACCCGGGTACATTTTATTTTTAAAATCTTGCAAAATGCAAAATTAGTGTGTGAAACCTGTATGCAAAGTTTTCACAGATTTTGAGATTAAATGTATTTAATTATCTGATGCACAATTTTATTTTACCAGGGGGCAGGGGCTGGCACAAAAGTTAGGACACATTGCACATATTTCTGCATAATGTTATTCTTCACTGGTAATATATATATATATATATATATATATATATATATATATATATATATATATATATATATATATACTGTTTCAATGAGAGCACTCTCACTTCCAAAATATTAAGTGCCAGGGTGCTAGCAGATATGGATATATAAATGAATGATGGAAAGCACTCTCTGGTCTTTTAGTGAAGAATATTTAATAATTCAAGCGTGACGTTTCGGGGACACACTCCCCTTCCTCAGACAAACAAAAAATTGCATTCAACTGAACATTTAAACATGATAAGCCCCTCCCCCAGTGAGAAAATTGCGCCAAAATTCAAAATAGTTGTCATGGTGATCCTCAATAAACAAGTACTGGCTAGCTAGAGCCTAGTGTAAAGTACAACCCAGAAGAGCTCTGTATACATAAATTAAATCATTATAAGAGAGCAATGAAAGTGAACAGTAAGACAATAAAATGCATAAATCCTTATACTGTGCTAAATTATAATGGCATCAACACATTATCGACACACACAAGTGAAAATATACGTCTATTGTACCGCTGACACCCTGGTTCAAGTGAATTATACCAAACTTGTGATACATACATTAGCCAGTGATACTAATATTAAAACAGAACAGCCTAGATGGACACAATATACTTTTAAACTTCAGGGACTGTGTACGGGCGCAACCCCGGAATCATAGTTTACCAAAACATCCTATTTCTTGCGATTAGCTAAATTATGCAGCTCTATCCATTTGGTCCGTTACCTGTATGGTTTAAGGCAAGAGACGCGCTCCTTGCGGCCATGCTGTAGCGTCAGTGCTGGGCGCCCTGTCTCATTCAAAGATACGTTGCCATAGCAACCTTATGCCTCAATCACTGCACGCCATAGCTTACACATAAGTTTGGTTGCCATAGCGAGAGACGCGCTCCTTGCGGCCATGCTGTAGCGTCAGTGCTGGGTGCCCTGTCTCATTCAAAGATACGTTGCCATAGCAACCTTATGCATCAATCCCTACGCGCCATAGCTTACACATAAGTTTGGTTGCCATAGCACCCTAGTACGCTAGGTCGCCAGAGGGGAAATCCTTACAATGACCGCATAAACTCCATAATGCTTTAATGGAACTATACAACAATCAATTTGTCAGGTCTAATAAAGTTGAATGTGGCTTGCTCATCATTACGCCAATTTCAAGCTTCCTCACAGAATCAACATAACGTATACACTATTAGTTGCCATAGCAACCGCAAATGAAAATCTGAGTTTGGCACGAGTTAGAATAATTCTGTTATCCCATGGTTACGGCTAGCTCACAGTCACCTTCTATATAGGAGATGCTGAATATGTGAACCAAACCCAGCGGAGTTAACAATACACAACCTTACTAGCATCTAACATATAAGACTCACTAGAACAAGTAGAATAAATGTTATAAATGTTAGAGTAATGGCCCTGGTAGAATCATAGGGGAATGAGCAGTATAATACATTAAATAAGATGAAAAAGTAAATACAAAAAACATATATAATAATAGAATAATGTTATTCTTCACTGGTATTATATAATGACTCTGTCGTTCTAGGGTTATCACGCGGACGCTGTGTTCCGCACTTGTTCGGATTATGAAATTTGTCCTGAAGAAGGCCTAATGAAAGGCCGAAACGTCGACAATACACTCATGTTGGAACTATAATAAATGATTACTTAATGTATGAAGTCCTGTGAGTGCCCTCCTTCCCTACTAGTATTATATATATATATATATATATATATATATATATATAGATATATATATATATATATATATATATATATATATATATATATATATATATATATAAAGGAATGGAAGGCACTCTCCGGATTTAAACAGGGGTAATTATATCCACGAAACGTTACAAAAGGGATTAAAGAGATTACCCCTGTTTAAATCCAAGAGAGTGCCTTCCGTTCCTTTATATTATTGATGCATCTGCAGCGCACCCCGGTACCAATATGATTGTTGTAGGTGCTAGGATACTTCCCTGCATTTACTTTTGTTTTGAAATGCTATGAAAAAAAAAAAGTAATGTGTTATACCCTGAGCAAAAAACAACAACAAAAACACTATGTGGGGGGCAGCAGAATTTTGAGTGCCTAGGGCAGCACAAAACCTAAATACGCCCCTGAGTATGCATGTACACAATCAATAAAGGAGAAGTTCACTTACGATACTGTTCACAGGATATTTCTCCAGTCCATGCTTTCAAACCTCCATGAGGTGATCAAACACCACAGTGCTTCAGGACTCTGCAGATACTCCTCCGTATCCTTGTGAAAGATTTCCAGCAGGCACTTCCAGTTCAGAGGTCAGTTCAGAGTATTGGTTAGCCAACACTTTCCTGAGCCCAATAGCAATGTTCAACGTACACAAATCCAAGAAGACTAGCACGGCTCAAAAACAAAACAGCTTTATTAGAATCAAGTTAAAAGAAAATCAACGTGGGCTATACACATACCAAACAAGTTAAAAAAGCAGAAGCGTGAGAACCACACACATCCCAACACAGGACGTGTTTCGGGATTTTCCAGTACTCACAACTAGTACGTGTTCAAAACAGCCAATAGGATGAGAGCTACTGAAATCCTATTGGCTGATTTGAGTGTTGGGTGGGTTTTTTTTTTAGATTTTAAGGGCAGTGAAAAAGCTGTATGCCCTTTTAAGAGCAATGTCCATGCAAATGCCCCTTTAGGGGATATAGGTAGCTTAGGGGTTTTTTTTGACTTAGGTTTTTTATTTTGAGGGGTTGGTTGGGTGGTGGGTTTTACCAATCCCCCAAAATAGTTTGTATTTTTTTACAGGTAAAAGAGCTGTTAAACTTAGGGCAATGCCCTACAAAAGACCCTTTTAAGGGGCTATTGGTAGTTTATTGTAGGCTAGGTGGTGTTTTTATTTTGGGGGGCTTTTAATTTTTATAGGGCTTTTAGATTAGGTGTAATTGTTAATATTTTTGATAATTTCATTCATTATTTTTTGTAATCTTAGTGTTTTTTATTTTCATAATTTAGTGTTTATTATGTTTTGTAATTTTAGATTTTTTTAATTTTTTCGTAGTCTTAGGTTTTTTAACATTTGTAATTTAGCTTTTTTAATTGGTAATTTTTTTTATTTTATTAGAATAGTAATGTTAGGTTAATTTATAGTTTAAACTTAGGTTTATTTTTATTTCACAGGTAAGTTTTTATTTATTTAACTATAGTTATATTGTAATTTTAATTTAAAGTTATGGGGTGTTAGGTTTAGGGGTAAATAGTTTAATTTAGTGTTTTACTATGTGGGGGGCCGGCGGTTTAGTGGTTAATAGGTTTATTTAGTGGTGGCGATGTGGGAGGCCGGAGGTTTAGGGGTTTATAGGTTTATTTAGTGGCGGCGATGTGGGAGGCCAGAAGTTTAAGGGTTAATAGGTTTATTTAGGTGACGGCGATGTGGGAGGCCTGAGGTTTAGGGGTTAATAGGTTTATTTAGGTGGCAGCGATGTGGGAGGCCGGAGGTTTAGGGGTTAATAGGTTTATTTAGGTGACGGCGATGTGGGAGGCCTGAGGTTTAGGGGATAATAGGTTTATTTAGTGGCGGCGGCTTCAGGGAGCGGTGGATTAGGGGTTGACAGCTTTTATTTAGGTGGTGGCGATGTAGGGGCGTGGGAATAGGGGTTAATAATTATTTTTAGTGACGGCAATATTGGGGAGCGGCGGAATAGGGGTTAATAATTATTTTTAGTGTCAGCGATGTCTGGGAGCGGAGGATTAGGGGTTAATAGCTTTTATTAGTGTTGGCGATATCAGGGAGCTGCGGAATAGGGGTGTTTAGACTAGGGGTTTATGATAGGGTGTTAGTTTTAAACTTAACTTTCTTTTCCCCATTGACATCAATGGGATTGAATTACGGCGATCTCCATTCCACACTTCAGGTGTTAGTTTTTTTTTTCCTCTCCCCATTGATGTCTATGGGCGAAAGCATGCACGAGCCGTAAACTCAGCCCTTGGCTTTTATGCGGTAAGGAACTTAAAGCAACATAACGCACAGCACAAAGAGGCTTTTCAGTAACTCGTAATGGAAATTCTATGAGAGGGAAATAACGCAACTTTTTTAGCATTATTTTCGTACCCTGTTTAGCACAAAACTGGTAATCTAGTCGATAGTCTTGCTCAGTAATCCATTCAAGTGCAAATTTTCACAGAGCTGCATAGTTATAATACTTGATATTCAGACATGCTAGGCCACCATATGATTTAGGCAGTGTTAAAGTAAATAATGAAATACATTATTTCTTTCCATGCCAGATACATTTATTGAAGATCTTATAAAGGGAATATCCTTTTTATACAGTAGTGGCAAGTTTTGTAGTAAATATAGCAATTTGGGAAAAAGAATTGCTTTGATTAGCATAATGCGAGCTGATATAGATAATGGAAGATCAGTCCAGATCTGCAATTTAGTCTGAAATTCCTCAATATACTTGGGAAAATTCAATTCATACCACTGCTCCAGTTTTTTACTTAAAACAATTCCTAAATATGTGTTTGGTTTCCTTGAAAGGATGGAGTACTACCTGTGGCCGTTTATATATCCACAATAGCTCCAAATTTCTCGTTAATAATCTTGTATCCCAGAAAAGAGCTGAACAAATTGAAAATCTGCAAGACCTGCAGTATAGAATGAGATTTGTTGCTCAAAAATGATAGAAGATCATCGGCAAATAAAGATAGCACAACTTCTTGTCCATCCAATCTAATCCTTTTTAACTCCTGTCTTAAATAGATCACAAGGGTTTTTAGAGATAGGTTGAAAAGTAGTGGTGCCAACGGCCATCCCTGTCGAGTACCTCTCGTCATGGAAAATCTATCTGAAAATCTATCTGACTATAATCTTGGAAAGTGGGGCCTGGTAGTATAGCATTCAAACAAATTGTTGGAAGGGTCCTATTAACCTAAACTCTTCCAAAGAAGCAAATAGGTGTTCCCAAAGGATTGAGTCAAATGCTTTCTCAGCGTCCACCATGAGAATTGCTAGAGCTGGCTTAAGATGAGACTTTTTACCTAAAGTTTTATTCCAGAAAAATCTAATACAAGCTGGACTTTATTTAGGTTCCTAACTGATTCCTACCTCTCATGAAGCCCACCTGGTCTGGATGTATGATATAATTCAAACAGGATTTTAGTCGGTTAGCGATAATTTCCATTAGCATTTTATAATCTTGATTTAGCAGGGAAATAGGTCTATAGGATGCAGTTAGAAGATAGAGCTCAGCACCTGTACCTCCCATCCGGGACAGTGCACGCTGGACAAGAGCCTCGCCCAGGCTCTGAATAGGAAAAACAAAGAAGATGTCCACAGCACTATAAGTGATTATCTGTTTATTGAAGCATAACAGACAGGTAAATGTGCAATGTTTCAGGCTCAAATGCCCTTAATCTGACATGATAGTGCTGTGTACATCTTCTTTGTTTTGTTTTGTCTATAGCATGCAGGTGATTCAGGGTCTTTGCCTTTCTTAAGAATTAAAGCTATATTCGATGCAGAGAAAAGAAGGGAATGAACCTTATTTCCAATTAAATATTCATTGAATAAGGAACAGAGAGTAGGGAGGACTTGATTATGTAATAGTTTGCAAAATTCAGCCAGAATCGAGTCCGGTCCTGGAGATTTACCTAATCTTAACTTTCTTATGGCTTTGGATATCTCAGCTGTTGTAATAGGTTTGTTTAGTATTTAAAGATCAAGGCTTGAAAACTGGGGAAGTTTTACATGATTCCAGAAATTCTCTTTGTTGGCTATATTAATCTGACTTGGTGAGTACACCTCCTGAAAGAAATTTAAAAACGCCTGCCTTATCTCTGTAACATTCGTAAGTATTTTATTATGATACTTCAGGACTACAATATAGTTCTTCTGTTGTCTAGTTTTAGAGATCTTAACCAGGAATTTTTCTGAGGTACCCTGTATACCTGAAGAGTTTTCTGCTTCTGCTCCTCCAGGGTCATAATTTGTTTTAAAAATAAATCACGCTCTAGACTAGCATCTTTATAATTATTCCACAAAAGGATAGACGCAACGGATTATAAACATATTGCCTATAGCTATTTTTAAGGGCATTAGATAATTTATCATCCCTCTATTTCCTTATAGACTTATTTTTAGATAAATAGGCCTTGATTTTGCCTCTAAAGACTGCTTTTGCTGTTTCCCAAAATATTTCAGGTCTATCCACATAATCAATATTAAAATCCGCCAATTCCTTCCACTTATTTTGCAACCAAGACATAGGGGGATATTTATCAAAGCGTCAATCTCAGTGCATTCTCCGGCGTCAAGACATCGCTGTTGTGGATATGCATACAATGCCCTTATTTATCAAAAAACAGTCAAAAACACACGCGTCAAGTATGCCGCGATGAACATTGTTAACTAACAGTCATCGATTTTGTGGTTATTCTGTTTTTTCCCAACTTCATTTATACCATTTCATTAGTGTCCATGAACAAGCACATTTCTCAAAAGCTAATCTTTTATTTTTCATCTGTTAATGTCCAAGAAATAGCTAGATTTATACCTCAACAAACAATATCTCATAGAAAGTTATTTTTATATTTATTTGTTACACAAAAAAAATTTTTATGATACTTTAACATAAATTAATGTGTATTTGTATTTCTAGAACTATATGCTTTTAACTCATGTTTATTTTTTATAAATGATTATTAATGCTAGAATTTGTACATATATCTTTGCACATACTTGTGTGTATATTTTATATATATATATATATATATATATATATATATATATATATATATATATATATATATGTGTGTGTGTGTGTGTATGTGTGTGTGTGTGTGTGTGTGTGTGTTATGTCAGAAATCTTTTGCAAACATATTTACATTCCTTTTTTTTTTTCTTCTAAACAATGTTGTCTTTCATATATCTGTTTCATATATTTATTATTATTCTAATTAGGAATAATTGTGAATATAACATGTAATCTGGGTATCATATGTATTTATTTGCAATCAATGGATATTTTAAGAGCTGGGCCAGTTTTCTCTCTGTACCTGTGTAACCCCTCCTGATTATAACCAAGTTTTAAAAACCACCCCTACACAGGTGTTACAAAATAGGCTGGCATATAAGATGACATTTCTTACTGAAAAATAAATTTAAGAGAAGGAACAAATACACTGAAAAAGCATGACAGTAAAGAGGTGATTTTAATTTCTGCTTTATCTGATTCATGACAGTTTAATGTTAGGTGGGCAATCCCTTTGAGCTATCAGTTTAAGATAATATTGAATCAAACATCATTCAAATTTTAAAATCATTGTCTAAAATATTACACTGTGTGTCCTAATGTCAGCATCGATGTTTATCTTTAATACTAATTTCACATACACATACTTTCAAAGTATAATACACAATGTAACAAATGGCACTTACAAGTTCTGATGAGTGATCAATGACGCAAGTATCGAGCAATTTGATTTGGTAGTGATAGTTTAAAATGTATATTTGAATCAGATTGGCTGATGTCATAAATCATGTGATTATGCATATTCCAATCAAAAGTGGCTGAAAAATTCACTAGTGTGTGGGTTGTTTGGGAGTTTGCGTCATAATTGGTGCAAAAAGTGTTGCATCAAATTTGTTTCAAAGTGGAGAGTGGGACTTGTATTATATGCCTTAAACATGATACAAATAGATTTATCAAATAAGGAAGTTAGCTATATTATGTTGTGTATTTATTTCATTTTTATCTCTATATCTATTAGTGCACCAAATGTGGAGCAATAATATTGTTTGATTTAGAAAGAGTATACAATTTTAATAAAGTTTCTAATTTACTTTTATTATGTAATATGCTTCATTCTTTTGCTGCATTGAACATAAGCTTTCTGTGTTTTCAGTCTCACATTGATTTCTATAGCATCCACGTCCTCAAGGCTGACGGTTTGAAAACTAGGTACGCTGCGTCGGAATAGACGAGGGCGTACCTGTACAATGTTTGATAAATTGGCAAAAAAGGGTCGAATAGAGTCGAATGTGAATTCGAAACATCTGTTATGACGCAAGCATCAATCTGCATCGGATTAAGATTATATTTGGTCACACGTTTCAACATTTGACAATCTTGACACTTTGTTAACTACGGTGGATCAATCTTGCGTCAAATACGATGTGGGATTCCAGCATATTATCAGTTGACACTTTGATAAATATCCCCCTTAAAGTGTATATTATGTATAAGATATTGTGGGTAGAAGAGCCTAGCATTGTTACTCTGGAAGTGATCCCTATCCTATCTCTAGAGAGATTATGGCATGGTCCGATATAACTACTTCCCTTATGTCTACCTTGATCTCCATCACCATCATACGGCTAGTAATTAAAAAGAAGTCTATTCTCGAAAAGGACCTAAATAACATAGATTCACATGTGTATTCTCTAAGGCCTGGGTTCTGTAGCCGCCAGATATCTTTGAGAGACAGTTTCTAGCAGAGATTCTGATGAATCTTACGGCGAGATTACGAATTTTGCAGTAACAGGGGTGCGTTGCTAATGCTTAGTTTCAGCTCACCGCTCACCTAAAGTAACGCTGGTTTTATAGGGTTTTTTAAACCTGGCATTAGCCGCAAAAAGGTGAGCGTAGAGCCAGCATTGCTTACGGTAGCGGTAAGCTAGCAAGACGTGCTCATGCTTGATTTCCCCATAGGAAACAATGGGGCTGAGCTGGCTGAAAAAAAACCTAACACCTGCAAAAAAGCAGCGTTCAGGTCCTAACGCAGCCCCATTGTTTCCTATGGGGAAATAAAAGTTATGTCTGCACCTAACACCCTAACATGAACCCCGAGTCTAAACACCCCTAATCTTACACTTATTAACCCCTAATCTGCCGCCCCCGCTATCACTGACACCTACATTATATTATTAACCCCTAATCTGCCGCCCCCAACATTGCCGACACCTACATTATATTTATTAACCCCTAATCTGCCCCCCCAACGTCGCCGCAACTATATTAAATGTATTAACCCCTAATCTTCCGACCCCAACGTCGCTGCTACTATATTAAATTTATTAACCCCTAAACCTAAGTCTAAACCAAAGTCTAACCCCCCCCCAACTTAAATATAATTTAAATTAAACAAAATAAATTTAACATAATTAAATAAATTAATCCTATTCAAAAATAAATACTTACCGATAAAATAAACCCCAAGCTAGCTACAATATAACTAATAGTTACATTGTAGCTAGCTTAGGGTTTATTTTTATTTTACAGGCAACATTGTATTTATTTTAACTAGGTACAATAGTTATTAAATAGTTATTAACTATTTAATAACTACCTAGCTAAAATAAGTACAAAATTACCTGTAAAATAAACCCTAACCTAGGTTACAATTACACCTAACACTACACTATAATTAAACTAATTTCCTAAACTTCCTACAATTAATTACAATTGAATTAAATAAACTAATTTAGGGGAAAAAACACTAAATTACAGAGAGAAAAAAAAAGAATTACAAGAATTTTAAACTAATTACAGCTAATCTAATCCCCCCTAATAAAATAAAAAAGGCCCCCAAAATAATAAAATTCCCTACCCTATACTAAATTACAAATAGCCCTTAAAAGGGCCTTTTGTGGGCCATTGCCCCAAAGTAAAAATACAATACCGCCCCAACATTAAAACCCACCAGCCACACACCCAACCCTACTCTAAAACCCACCCAATCCCCCCTTAAAAAAACCTAACACTACCTCCTTGAAGATCACCCTACCTTGAGTCGTCTTCACCCAGCCGGGCACAAGTGGTCCTGCAGAGAGTCTGAAGTCTTCATCCTATCCGGCCAGAATAGGACATCCAGACCGGCAGAAGGCTTCATCCAGATGGCATCTACCTTGATCCTTCAGGAGCGGAGCGGGTCCATCTTCAAGACATCCGACGCGGAGAATCCCCTTCATCCGACGGCCGACGACTGAATGACTGGATGGCGTCCTTTGAATTCCTATTGGCTGATAGAATCAGCCAATCGGAATTAAGGTAGGAAAAATCCTATTGGCTGATGCAATCCTGGATGAAGCCTTCTGCTGGTCTGGATGTCCTCTTCTGGCCGGATAGGATGAAGACTTCGGACCCTCTGGAGGACCACTTGTGCCCGGCTGGGTGAAGACGGCTCAAGGTAGGGTGATCTTCAAGGAGGTAGTGTTAGGATTTTTTAAGGGGCAATTGGGTGGGTTTTAGAGTAGGGTTGGGTGTGTGGGTGGTGGGTTTTAATGTTGGTGGGGGGTATTGTATTTTTTTTTTACAGGTGAAAGAGCTGATTACTTTGGGGCAATGCCCCACAAAAGGCCCTTTAAGGGCTATTTGTAATTTAGTATAGGGTAGGGAATTTTATTATTTTGGGGGGCTTTTTTATTTTATTAGGGGGATTAGATTAGGTGTAATTAGTTTAAAATTCTTGTAATTCTTTTTTTTCGTAATTTAGTTTATTTAATTTAATTAATTGTAGCTAGTTTAGGTAATTAGTTTAATTATAGTGTAGTGTTAGGTGTAATTGTAACTTAGGTTAGGGTTTATTTTACAGGTAATTTTGTACTTATTTTAGCTAGGTAGTTATGAAATAGTTAATAACTATTTAATAACTATTGTACCTAGTTAAAATAAATACAAAGTTGTCTGTAAAATAAATATAAATCCTAAGCTAGCTACAATCTAACTAGTAGTTATATTGTAGCTATCATAGGGTTTATTTTATTGGTAAGTATTTAGTTTTAAATAGGATTAATTGATTTAATTATGTTAAATTTATTTAGTTTAATTTAAATTATATTTAAGTTAGGGGGGGTCAGACTTAGGGTAAGACTTAGGGGTTAATAAATTTAATATAGTAGCGGTGACATTGGGGTCGGAATATTAGGGGTTAATAAATGTAGGTAGATGTCGGCGATGTTAGGGACGGCAGATTAGGGGTTAATAAAATGTAACTAGTGTTTGCGAGGCGGGAGTGTGGCGGTTTAGGGGTTAAACATTTTAGTTAAGTGTTTCCGATGTGGGGGGGCCTCGGTTTAGGGGTTAATAGGTAGTTTATGGGTGTTAGTGTACTTTTAGCACTTTGGTTAAGAGTTTTATATTCTGGCATTAGCCCATAAAACTCTTAACTACTGACTTTTAAATGCGGTAGGAGTCTGGACAGGAGAGGGTCTACCGCTCACTTTTTCAGGCGATCGTAATACCAGCATTAGGAAAATCCCATTAAAAGATAGGATACGCAATTGACGCAAGGGGATTTGTGGTAAGCTAAAATCTCGAAAAAATAGTGAGCGGTAGACCCTTTCCTGCCTGACTCGTAATACCAGCGGGCGGTAAAAAGCAGCGTTGGAACCCCTCAACGCTGCTTTTTAAGGCTAACGCAAGACTCGTAATCTAGCCGTTAGATTCTCTATTCTTCTTGATAGTAAGCCTGTTATTAGATCTACCTAATATATGTTAAAAAGTCATATTAAAATCTCCCAATAACACTTTATTTTTCCAAACAAATACATACTGGTCTCTATTAATTTGCACTTCCATTATTTGGTATCTCCCTTCTGGGTCATTATCTACAGATAGTATTTGATAAGTCAAACGTTTATTAAAAAATATAGTCAAACCTCTTTTCTTCTTATCATAAGGGGTAGATACCACTTCTCTCACCCATTTAACTTTGAGATGAATAGCTTCCTGGGGACTATGGTGTGTATCCTGGACAAAGGCTATATCGGGTTTGTGAGTCCCTAGATGTTTTATCACTAGGATTAATGTCAGATTCAGGAAACCTACAATAGAAGGTTTGGTGTATTTCAATTTTGGAACCTCAACTGCAGATTTATCACTAAAATATATGTGTGAGATGGGCTAACTGAGATACTCACATAGAGGTAGGATGGCAGCAGGAGCATATGTTAGTATATTCAGGAAGATTAACTAAATGATCTAAGTCTGGGTTGTAACAAGCTTTTGGATTGCAGAGTTAATTAATAGCTCTACCCAAAGTTTAAGATACCCCTCCTATGGCTCATGAGACAGGTACAATACTATTCAAACTAATCATAGTAGTTGTCTGGAGTAGGGGGGCATTTATCTGTTCACGTGTGGAGAGATTGGAGTAAACTGTAATGGTATTGTTAATCGTATGTCTAGGTTTAAACAGGTGATTTTGGCGTTTCACTGCATACATAAAGTGATAACCTTAAGTTTAGGGGATAAAAGATAGTTGCCGTATGTATCAAAGTTCCCAGAAGAAGTTTACTGCAGCTGATCTCAAGTGTGGTAATATTTGAAATATGTGTAGTGTTGCTGCAGGTATAACGAGTAGCTAAATTATTGAGGCAAGTTGTATCTCTAGTATGCATAACAATGTCCCACAATAGTGTTTACCCAATCAAGGTAAAAGAGAAAAACTTACTGAAAGTCGGGTGTAGACGAGTAGTTAGCCGTTGATTCTCAGGAGTAGTTCGTAGAGACGATATGGCATATGACTTAGCTGGTAGCACACGTACAGCATGTAGGCATTGGCTGTTAGCTGCGGCGTCTGTTACTGCAGATCTGCCTGGAGTTCCTGCACGTTGGCGTGTAACCTCACCGCTTGAGTGAGAATAGTGAGAACGCAAGTAGGCAAGCGTCAGAAGCAAATTCCAACTGATATTGGTTAGCTGAGTAGAAGAATTATCAAGCAACTAAGGTAGTGTGCTTGAGGCTTTTATGTGACAGGTTATGGGCGGAGCCGACAAGGTAAGGTGCAGTAGTTCAGAATAGAAAAGGAGAGTCTAAAGAACAAGATAAGAACTAAAACATGACAGGACTCTCCCCCCCCCCCAAAGGTCAACTCCGGGGATCGGGGTGGTCAGGTTGTCATCTATGAAATTGTGAAAGCAGTCAGGGAGCAGATAAGTTGGAAGCCGGCTCCCAGGAGTCATCATCATCGGGAAAACCTTTCCAATGTATCAAGTATTGCAACTGCCCACGCACTAAGCGTGAATCTAAAATGGTCTGAACGTCATACTCAATGGTAGAGTCTGGAATATTCGGCAACACAGGATCTTTGGGAGTGTGTCCACGTAGAGGTGAATAAGGTTTCAGAAGGGCCACATGAAAGAAGGGATGAGTCTTCATATTGTTTGGTAAAGTGAGAGTAACGGCATTCAAGTTAACCACCCTCTCAATGGGAAATGGACCTATGAAGGTAGAAGATAATTTCTTAGCAGGAATGGGCATCCTAAGGTTGCGCGTTGAGAGCCAGATGTAGTCGCAAACTGAATAGAATGGCAAAGGAGTTCTATGTTTGTCATAATAACCTTTATGTTGAGTTTTGGCTAGGTCAATGTTATGTTTTATCAGGGAGAACGAGTCAAGACCAGATCATTCACAACTGGACAGTTTGAGTCAGATGTAGTATCCCAGTGGAAGGTAGGATGGAATCCATAGTTAATGAAGAACGGAGTGGATTTTGTAGTTAGTTCAGACCAATTCCCTTGTCTGCATGAGGTAAAGCATCTGAGGTACTGTTCTATCCATTGGTTGGTTCTTTCGGTTTGACCATTACTTTGTGAATGAAAAGAGGTGCTGAGTCTCCTAGTTATTCCCAACCTTTGACAAAGTTGTTTCCAGAATTTACTGGTAAACTGAGTTCCCCTATCAGAGGTGATGGTATTAGGTAATCCGTGTAATTTAAAGACATTTTTTATCATTAACTGTACTTTTTCTGAAGAAGAGGGAATTTTGTGGAAAGTAATGAAATGCACCATTTTGCTAAAGAGATCTATTACAATAAGGATGGTAGTTAGTTTATTTGAGGGAGGAAGGTCCACAATAAAATCTAAAACTAAATCTGACCCTGGTCGTTCTGGAGTAGGTAGGGAAATCAATAGTCCATAAGGTGTCCTTTTTTCCTTCTTTGAGGTGGTACAAGTTTTGCAGGTGAGGACGTATACTGCAGTTTCTTTTAAATGGTTGGGCCACCAGAAGAATCTTTGTACAAATTCTTGGGTTTTATTTATGCCTGGATGTCCAGTGAGTGGGGTGTCATATAAGGAATGTAGAACTAGGTTCCTGACTGTCTTAGGCATGTAGACTTGGGTGTGATGGTAGAATATACCATCAGGATGTTGGAGTAAGTGTGCTCTTTGTAAGTCAATATCAGATGCTTGTTCGGATTTGAACAATTGAGTTTGATCAAGGGAGAGTCAGATAAACCTTTCTAGGGGAATTAAAGACATTCCTTCATTTTCAGGGTGTGCATTGTTGTAAAGTCTGGAAAGAGCATCAGCTTTCTTATTCTTGTTTGCTGGATGATAGGTAATGAAAAAACTAAGCCTGGTTAGAAATAGGTTCCATCGGAGAAGATGTCGCCAATGTTCCAATGAAGCCTTAATAGCCAGCAATTCCTTTTCTCTGATAGGGTAGTTAACTTCAGCTGAATTCAACACACGGGAGTAAAAGGCGACTGGGTGAATGGGATGGTTGAGAGATTGTCTTTGAGATAGTATGGCACCTATTGCAGTGTTAGAAGCATCAACTTCCAAGATAAATTGCAGAGTAGTATCCAGGAAATGTAGAATTGGTGCAGTGGTGAAACAAGTTTTGAGGAAATCAAATATTGCTTGGAGTTCGTTATTCCAAAGAAATTTGGTGTTTACTTTTCTCAGATTGGTTAAGGGCTGAGTCAGGTCTGCGAAGTTTTTAATAAACTTTGTGCAGAAATTGGCGAAGCCCATAAACCTTTAAACCTCTTTCTTCATAGTCGGAGTGGGCCAGTTTACTATGGCAGAGACTTTGTCATTTTCCATCTTTTTACCAACGGGGGTGATCGTATATATCTAAGGAAGGTGATTTCTTTTGCGTGGAAAATGCACTTCTCAAGTTTTGCATATAAGGAATTCTCACAAAGTCGGGTAAGCACTATTCTAATGTGCTTTACATGGTCTTCCAGAGTCTTGGAATAAACAAGAATGTCATCGAGGTATATCACAAGGAATAGATCCAGTAGGTCCTTGAAGACATCATTTATCAAATATTGGAAGGTTGCTGGTGCGTTGCACAATCCGAATGGCATGAGCGTATACTCAAATAAGCCATATTGGTGGTGGAAGGCCGTAAGTCACTCGTGTCCAGATTTAATACGAATTAGATTATAGGCACCCCTCAGGTCTAATTTAGTGAAGTATACTGCTCCATGTAGTCTTTCTATGAGTTTGGGTATTAGAGGTAGAGGATATCTATTTTTAATGGTACGTTTATTAAGTTCTCAGTAGTCTACTATGGGTCTGAGTGATTGATCTTTGTTCCGAACAAAGAAAATACCTGCCCCTGCAGGAGAGGTGGAAGATTGTATGAAACCCTTTTTTAAGTTATCTTGTACATATGACTTTAGATGATCCAATTCCGGTTTTGACAAAGGGAAAATATGCTCATATGGAATGTCAACAACAGGTAAAAGGTCAATCGGACAGTCATAAACCCTATGGGGAGGCAGGTTCTCTGATTCTTTTTTATCAAAGACATCAGAGAAGCAAGTGTATTCTTTAGGTATATTAGATAGATTGGTGAGTAACAATTGTTTATGAAACATACAGGTATTTTTACAGTAAAGACAATTAAAGACCACCTGAGAAGTAGACCAAGTTATCTTTGGATCATGTAGAATGAACCAACCAATTCCTAAAATTATAGGATATAGAAGAGACGGAATCACATCAAAAGTGACAAACTCTGTATGGTGATTATTTGTGGTAATGCGCAGTGGAATCGTGTGAAAGTAAATTGGCCCTGAGGAAATTTCATTCCCATCAATGAAACGCAGTAGGCTAGTTTTATTCTTTTTAATCAGTGGGATTTTATTGGCACACGTGAAGTGGTAATCAATATAATTATGGCTGGCTCCCAAATCAAGGATTGCTTGGCAGTTGATTCATTGTTGATCCCACTGTAAAACAATTGGCAAAGAACAATGAGTGATTTGTCGTTCCTTAGCTGATAAACAAAGGTTATCTGTGTATTTCTTACCCTTCCTTCAGAGTAGCAGAGAGCAATCTTTAACTGAGTGGTCATGTCCCCCGCAGTACATGCAGAGATTGTTAGTCCTTCATCTAAGTTTTTCTTGGTTGGAGAGGGAGCCCCTGATGAAACCTAACTCCATTGGTACAGAGGGGGATTTAATGGCCTGTTTTGAGGGAGGTGTTATAACTGGTGTAGCTTGTAGTATTTTTGTGGGGGGTTCTGACTGATGTTTTTCTGACCTCTTTTCCCTAATGCGTTGGTCTAGGGAAATGCTTAGGATGATTAATTCATCAAGGGTATCTGGCAGGTTCTGCCTGGCCAATTCGTCCTTCAGGGGATCTGAAAGCCCAAGACGAAATTGGTTGCGCAGTCATTCCACTGGGAATCTTTGTATCATTTCTTAAAATCTGTTATATAGTCCTCGACAACTCTTTTATGTTGCCTTAAAGATCTCATTGCTGTTTCTGCTGACAGTTGTTTATAGGGGTCATCGTATAGCTGAGCCATGGCCTTAAAGAATTGATCTAATGAGTGGAGTATAGGATCATTAGTCTCTCAAAAAACAAGTTAGCCCAAATGTGGGGTTCTCCTCTAAGGTAGGAGATGGTAGTGAGTACCTTTAAATGATCATTAGGGTAGGTTTGGGGTTTTAGGGTGAAATAAAGGAAACAAGAATTTTTAAATTCCCTAAACTCATATCTGTGGCCATTAAATAATTTGGGGAGGGGGGGCGGAGCCAGCAGCCAAAGCAATAAGATGTGTATCTAGAAGGCTCCAGAGTTTGCTTTAATTTTATTTCATTTTTATCTAGTTTTTCTTTTGTGGACCAGCATTGGGATATTGAGTTAATACCAGGTATCTCAGGGGACTCGTGTAAAACATTTGGCTGACCGAATAAGGCGATTACACTGCTATAGAGTTGTTCTTGGAGAAGCAGCAGGCCGCAATTTCCCTTTGACTATGGGGAAAATCATCTGCGCCACGGTACGGGCCCTTTTGCCTCACTGCCTTGGAGATTCTCATGGACTGGGGCCGAATGAGGTGCTGCACTAGCAGTTTGCCTCTGATTCTTACCTTTCTTATGATAACCCTGCAGCGTGATGGTCTTTGACCCCCTGAAGCAAATATAAAGGCTGGAATTGGGTGACATTCTTGCTGTAGTGGCGGTTACTAAGCGCTCACATTACCAACAAATTTGCCACTACCTACAATTTAACTCATGGACTTATTAAATAATACTACTATAACTCTAGCTGAAAAATCTGCATTCATGACGATTATTATCTGAGATCGTGTGGATTTTGGGACTAGACCCTCTTGGTGTATCCCCTACAGGTGGAGCTGTGGGACTTATCAGTGACAGTCTTTAGGTTGAGCACTTGGTTAACTAACCATAGTTATGTTCCTTTATAAGTTCTCCACTATTTTTTCTTACCACACTGCTGTTTGTTTTTGCCCTATTATGGCCTTTTCCTACCAGCAATTGCTTGTTCTTGCTTGAGTGGGTATCTCCTACTATCAACTTGTCATAGTTTTAATGCACTATTTTTGCCCAGGATGTTTGTATTGTAAAGCATCTCCTGAAGTATTTATTTTCCCTTTTTTTTTTTTTTTTTCTTTTTTTTTTTTACATATATTAAACCCAGGCAATATACAAGTGTACAGTAAGGTGCGTTGCTCATAAGATTAATAGTTTAGTTTCAGACAACCCCACTGAACATAACTGTGAGTCTACCATAACTAGTGTCCTCCTTAGAGTTCCAAAAGATATGTTGTGTATACTATTGGTCAGCATTGCCCCATCTATTATATAGAAGTGGGTTAACCTTTATTGTTTCAGTAAGGCCCCATATACGAATATATTTATAAACCGTTTGCACTATATATTACATTGGTACCTGCGATAGGTAGGGTGATCCCACACTCATGAAAACACATGTTCTGTTTCAGCCAATCGGAATTAAGGTTGGAAAAATCTGATTGGCTGATGGAATCAGCCAATCAGATTGAGCTCGCATTCTATTGGCTGTTCCGATCAGCCAATAGAATGCGAGCTCAATCTGATTGGCTGATTGGATCAGCCAATCGGATTGAACTTGAATCTGATTGGCTGATTCCATCAGCCAATCAGATTTTTCCTACCTTAATTCCGATTGGCTGATAGAATCCTATCAGCCAATCGGAATTGAGGGGACGCCATCTTGGATGACATCCCTTAAAGGAGCCTTCATTCGTCGTAGTCCGTCGGTGAAGAAGGATGTTCCTCGTCGGCGGGAGGAAGATTCAAGACCCGGCTTGGAAGATGACATCGCCCGGATAGAAGACCTCTTCAGCGCCTCTTGGAAGATGACATCGCCCGGATCGAAGACTTCTTCAGCGCCGCCTGTATGATGACTTCATCGGATGGAAGATTTCTTCAGCGCCGCTTGGAGGATTAACTTCTTCCACTCCGGATGTCCACTTCGGTTCCATCGCTGCTCGGCTGAGTGAAGACGACTCAAGGTAGGATGATCTTCAGGGGATTAGTGTTAGGTTTTTGTAAGGGGGGTTTGGGTTAGATTAGGGGTATGTGGGTGGTGGGTTTTAATGTTGGGGGGGTTGTATTTTTCTTTTACAGGCAAAAGAGCTGAACTTTTTGGGGCATGCCCCCACAAATGGCCCTTTTAAGGGCTGGTAAGGTAAAAGAGCTTTGAACTTTATTTAATTTAGAATAGGGTAGGGGGGTTTGTTATTTTATTAGGGGGCTTAGATTAGGTGTAAGTAGCTTAAAATTGTTATAATATTTTTTAAATGTTTGTAACTTATTTTTTAATTTTTTTGTACTTTAGTTAGTTTATGTAATTGTATTTAATTGTAGTTATTTGTAGGTAGTTTATTTAATTAATTTTATGATAGTGTAGTGTTATGTTTAATTGTAACTTAGGTTAGGATTTATTTTACAGGTAATTTTGTATTTCTTTTAGCTAGGTAGTTATTAAATAGTTAATAACTATTTAATAACTATTCTAACTAGCTAAAATAAATACAAAGTTACCTGTAAAATAAATATAAATCCAAAGATAGCTACAATATAATTATTATTTATATTGTAGCTATATTAGGGTTTATTTTACAGGTAAGTATTTAGTTTTAAATAGGAATAATTTATTAAAGTATAGTGTAGTGTTAGGTGTAATTATAACTTAGGTTAGGATTTATTTTACAGGTAAATTTCAGTTTATTTTAGCTAGGTAGCTATTAAATGGTTAATAACTATTTAATAGCTATTGTACCTAGTTAAAATAAATTGAAAGTTGCCTGTAAAATAAAAATAAATCCTAAGATAGCTACAATATAATTATTATTTATATTGTAGCTATAATAGGGTTTATTTTAAAGGTAAGTATTTAGTTTTAAATAGGATTAATTTAGTTAATAATAGAAATATTATTTAGATTTATTTAATTAATATTTAAGTTAGGGGGGCGTTAGGGTTAGTGTTAGACTTAGGTTTAGGGGTTAATAATTTTATTACAGTGGCGGCGGCGTACTGGGGGGCAGGATAGGGGTTAATAAATTTATTATAGGTGGCGACGGTGTAGGGGGGGCAGATTAGGGATAAATAAGTTTAATATAGGTTGCGGCGGGTTCAAGGAGCGGCGGTTTAGGGGTTAATAGGTATAGAGTAGCTTGCGGTGGGCTCTGGGAGCAGCGGTTTATGGGGTAATAACTTTATTTAGTTGCGGCGGTGTAGGGGGGGACAGATTAGGGGTGTTTAGACTCGGGGTACATGTTAGGGTGTTAGGTGCAGACATCTCCCATAGAAATCAATGGGATGTCTGTCAGCAGCGAACTTGTACTTTCGCTATGGTCAGACTCCCATTGATTCCTATGGGATCCGCCGCCTCCAGGGGTGGCGGTTTGAAAACCAGGTACGCTGGGCCGTAAAAGTGCCGAGCGTACCTGCTAGTCATTTGATAACTAGCAAAAGTAGTGAGATTGTGCCGCACTTGTGTGCGGAACATCTGGAGTGACGTAAGAATCAATCTGTGTCGGACTGAGTCCGGCGGATCGAAGTTTACGTCACAAAATTCTACTTTTGCCGGTCTCGAGCCTTTGATAACTAAGGCGAATCAGCCTCGCCACAAATACGCTGCGGAATTCCAGCGTATTTGAGGTTGACGGCTTGATAACTACCCCCCAAAGTCTCAATAAAATATAAATGCCCTGGGGCCGTGGACCACTTAAAGCCACACACATAACACGGTTGTCAAGGTGCAACAAAGTAATTTATTCACTAAATGTGAAGCAAATAATGCAATGTATGTAACAAAACAAAAAATATACAATTCATCTGCTGTATATATATCGCAAGTTCATTCATTACCCCATACACACACACAAGAGCTCTTATTAATTTGGCCAAAGGTAGCATTGCGTCCACTGATTAGGGTTAATATATTGTATGCTTCGGATGCAGTATGTAAGCTGTAAAGTTAGTAGCGTTATAACGTAATAGCTTAGTTAGTGTTATATATATATATATATATATATATATATACACACACACAAAGTATATATATATATCAGTATAATGTTACAATTTCTTGTTTTTGTTTGTTTCCGTCTATATGTCACATACTATGTGTTATTACTTTTTCTCCATTTTTTCAGTGTGAGGTGACAGATGAGTGAGTTTTCTGGAGAGACTTTTGTTTTTTTTCATTCCTGGTTTGAAGTTTGCAGTTTGATGTTGAGAAGTTCAGTTCCTGCAGTGCAGTCAAAAGGAAGACAGATCTGTGTTTCAGGTATTTGTTTCTGATGCTATTTTCTGTTTTGCTTGTTTTTGTTAATATGTTTCCTAAGTGTATGGCTGCTGTTTGGAATTAAAGTTAAAACAGAAACAAAATCAATTATTTTCAGCACATTTATTTAAAAAAAATAACACTTTTTAAATTACCCTCTTTCAGTTGCAACATTTAAAAAATAAAAAAAAAAACCTGTATGGTACATGTCTTTACTACAGATTTACTACAGTAATATTCTATGGCCAAATTCATCCAACACATAGTGGGCCAGATTACAAGTGGAGTGCTAATTAACACTCCCCCTCAAGCATTAATTAAAAAAAATAAAAAAATTGCACTTGTCGTGTTGTGCTTATATTACGAGTTAAAAGTAAACCCCTTATCGCTGGTGTGCTCCATTCGTAATCTGACCCAGTATCTTTTCCTTTGCATATTTCTTTTGATGGCAGAACAAACTGCAGCCTGTACAGCTAGAAACAGCCCGTTTGATGCCTCTCCAACCCTGCTTCTGTTTTTCTTATTCAGTTTGCTATGTCTATACTATCTTGTTTCCCATGGGCAATGAGCATAGTATGGCCTCTGTACTATCCTACAATACTGAGAAGATTTTTTTTCTTTCCCAGAAATCTATAAAAAAAACACACACAAAAAACATGCAGTTGGTAACAAGAATTAAATGCGCAGAACTTCTCCGTTGCAAGCAGATGTTAATTAGAAGACTCTGACAAATGTGATTCCGTTAAATAGCAAGTCAACCAATTATTGCTAATTTCTACAGTGATTGCTCCTGCTTTATTTCTGGCATCTTGGGCTGTGCTGAATGGTGTTGCTCAATTGTTACCTCTTCATCACATGTTGTGAATATTTATTTCTTAAACTGCCTTAATGCTCAAAAGTGTGTACTGTGTTATCTTAACTATTCCAGAGCAGACAGACTCTAAAGCATTTAGATTTGGATCTTTATTTTATAGAATCTTCAACCTTTGTGTAAACCTTAATATAACATTCTACTAATTCAATATATGTTGTTGTTCTAAATTAACACTGGGTTTAAAAAAGAAATGAGGGCTTTAATGGCATGCAGATTTTGGAAACTTACATCCTATCATCCAAAATCAGGGATTCTACTAACATTTCATTGTCTCTTGGGACTAATGGTACTGAAAACGTGGGTCTTTGATAACTTCTTTTTACCAGTGTTTATTCTGATCTTGATATTTAACTGGTTAATCATTAACAAACAAATACATTACAAAACTTTTCTAATGAGCAAGAACACAAAAATGCACTATTAAATGCCTCTACCTAACTCTTTGCTGGCGTTAAACACATTTAACATGTCCTCTGGAGTGACAATATATTTCCACTTCTGAGGAGTAAGCCTATCAGGAGAGGCAGATGTGCATATCCACCAATCACAGACCGAGGCCCAGAGTGTAAGTGTATTGCCATTCTGGAGTGGGCTTTCACTATCTGTTTAACTCCTTTGCAGGGGTAAACATATAGGTCTAGATTACGAGTGGAGAACAAATTAGTACTCCTGCTCGCTTGTTAACTTCGCTAGAAGTATATTTTTGCATGCGTCGGGCAGCACGCATATAACAAGTGGAAATAAAAGTTTGCACATGAGCGCTAAAAAAAAGTGGAAATTTGAATATCAAGACCATATTATTCCAATTGAGTGTGAAAAGAAAACTGAACCCCATACTTGCGAGCAAACCTGATCGCATTTAAGCAAGTACACTAACCCCACATGAAATATGAATATTTCACATTACAATGTTCTTTACATTGCAGAATATGATCTATTTATTCTTAAATATATATATATATATATATATATATATATATATATATATATAAAAACAAAGAAAGTCCAGCACTCACTTGCAAGCTCTCAGCTAAGATTAAAAGCAAAAATGGAGGGGTTATTTACCACATTTGGCCAAATGGGACAATCCCAGGTATCTCTACAAGGTCCCTTCCAAAACCTGGGTCCCTAAAACAGCCACAAAATGCAAGCTCTCAATCCAACAAACTGAGTACAAGTGAAGGGTGCACAGGCTTATGTAATCACCCTAGACATATACAAAACACGGGAGGGGACTTAACTCTCAGCCTGGACTGGGTACACATCCCATTACCCTGCAACATGCTCAGCCCTGGGTGCTCACTGGCACTCACAGGAAGCTGTGCTGTCCTCAGAGTCACAGGCAGTTAACCCCAGGCCTGTCTGGTGCATTATCCTGCTGGAGGTAGCCATCAAAAGATGGGTACACTGTAGTCATAAAGGGATGGACATGGTCAGCAACAATACTCAGGCAATTAAACAATGCTCAATTGGTACTAAGGGGCCCAAAGTGTGCAAAGAAAATATCCCCCACACCATTACACCACCAACAACAACCTGAGCCGTTAATACAATGCAGGATGGATCTATGCTTTCATGTTGTTTACGCCAAATTCTGACCCTATCATCTGAATGTCGAAGCTGAAATCGAGACTCATCAGACCAGTCAACATTTTTCCAATCTTCTATTGTCTAATTTTGGTGAGCCTATGCAAATTTTAGCCTTAGTTTCCTGTTGTTAGCTGACAGGAGTGGCACCTGGTGTGATCTTCTGCTGCTGTAGCCCATCTGCTTTATGGTTCGACGTGTTGTGCATTAAGAGATGGTATTCTGCATACCTTGGTTGTAACGAGTGGTTATTTGAGTTACTGTTGCCTTTCTATCATCTTGAACCAGTCTGCCCATTCTGCTCTGACCTCTGACATCAACAAGGCATTTTCATCCACACAACTGCTTCTAACTGGATATTTTTTCTTTTTTGGACCATTCTCTGATGGTTATGTGTGAAAATCCCAGTAGATCGGCAGTTTTTTAAATACTCAGACCAGCCCTCCTGGCACCAACAACCATGCCATGTTCAAAGTCACTTAAATCCCCTTTCTTCACCATTCTGATGCTCGTTTTGAACTTAAGCAAGTCGTCTTCACCACGTCTAGATGCCTAAATGCATTGAGTTGCTGTCATGTGATTGGCTGATTAGCAATTTGTGTTCCCAAGCAATTGAGCAGGTGTACCTAATAAAGTGGCTGGTAAGGATAGATAGATAGATAGATAGATAGATAGATAGATAGATAGATAGATAGATAGATTGATATGAATATATATAGGTAAATATATATACAGAAATATATAGGAATATTCCCCCATTGGAATGTGAAATATTTACAGTAGATACACTATTATACACTTTATTAAAAATATATATTAAATAAATATGATTTTACATTTTTCCAGCTACTTGACTGCAAAGGGCTTCAATGCACTTATGTATATATGTGTATATATATATATATATATATATATATATATATATATATACATATGTTTTTATGTGTTTATATGTCTATATATGTCTGTCCAGAACACAATATACCAGATGAAGCCTAGCTAGCGATCTGTATAGTGGCATAAGAACTTTGTTCTTTCTGCTACTAATACCTCTCCTAATGCATTGTCTACCAAATTTTAATCATCTGAAATAATAATTCCTGTACCTCTTTAGTTACAGTAACTTACAGTCAATAATGTACTATTGAGTTATTAATTGACGTTTAGGTTTTTGGATCCTATATGCATAATTGTGCTCTTGGTAATATTAAAGTGAAAGTAAATTTAGCTTCAAATGAATAGCTTTAACGTTTACCTTCATATAAAAATACTCAAGTCGCTAACTTTTTTTTTGTAAAGTCAAAGTATGATTAAATATTTTTATTTTTACCGATGGCATTATGCATTGTCTTCCTCTGCCCCCTCGCCATCTTCCTGATTTATGCTGGCTTTACTGTTCAACGGACAGACCCGTCATTTACATCAAGATGCGTGCTCATAGCCGACAAGGAAAAATTTGTGCATGCGCAATTTGACGATCTACGCTGAAATACATACTATTGTAGATTGCATTATTAATGTCTGATGCATTTTTAAATAGTATACTTACGATTATCAATCACTGTATTTCTGCAGAACGCTACGCTTGCAAGTTCCGTGTACCTGTTATGACGAAAACAGGATTCCCTTCTTTAAGGTGTATGTGGCTATCATGAACGTGCTTTAAGAGACAGAATTAATTCTGAGTTAGCTGCATGTGCATTAAAAGTCGTGGGCATTTTCCTGGGTGCTCAAGATGTGTCACAGCCACATATTTATTTTTTTAATTGCGGGTGGAGAAACACATACGCCTAGATTTAGAGTTCTGCGTTAGCCGTCAAAAGCAGCTTTAAGGGGTCCTAATGCTGCTTTTGGCCGCCCGCTGGTATTTAGAGTTGGCCAAGTAAAGGTGTACCGCTCACTTTCAAGCCGCGACTTTTCCATACCGCAGATCACCTTACGCCAATTGCGTATCCTATCTTTTCAATGGGATCTTCCTAATGCCGGTATTTAGAGTCTTGGCTGAAGTGAGCGTTACACCTCTACCGACAAGACTCCTAACGCCCATGGAAAGGCTGTAGTTAAGAGCTTTATGGGCTAACGCCGGTATATAAAGCTCTTAACTACAGTGCTCTAAAGTACACTAACACCCATAAACTACCTATGTACTCCCGAGGTCCCCCCACATCACCGCCACTATAATAAATATTTTTGACCCCTAATCTGCTTACCGCACATCGCCGCCACCTACATTATCCCTATGAACCCCTAATCTGCTGCCCCTAACATCGCCGACACCTACATAATATTTATTAACCCCTAATCTGCCCCCGCCCCAATGTCGCCGCCACCTAACTTCAAGTATTAACCCCTAATCTGCCGACCGGACCTCGCCGCTACTCTAATAAATGTATTAACCCCTAAAGCTAAGTCTAACCCTAACCCTAACACCCCCCTAAATTAAATATAATTTTAATCTAAATTAACTCTTATTAACTAAAACTAAATACTTACCTGTAAAATAAACCCTAATATAGCTACAATATAACAAATAATTATATTGTAGCTATTTTCGGATTTATATTTATTTTACAGGCAACTTTGTATTTATTTTAACTAGGTACAATAGCTATTAAATAGTTATTAACTATTTAATAGCTAACTAGTTAAAATAATAAAAAAATTACCTGTTAGGGGTTCATAGGGATAATGTAGGTTGCGGCGGTGTCCGGAGCGGAAGATTAGGGGTTAATAATAATATGCAGGTGTCAGCAATAGCGGGGTCGGCAGATTGGGGGTTAATAAGTGTAAGGTAAGGGGTGTTTAGACTCGGGGTTCATGTTAGGGTGTTAGGTGCAGACTTAGAAAGTGTTTCCCCATAGGAAACAATGGGGCTGCGTTGGGAGCTTAACGCTGCTTTTTTGCAGGTGTTAGGTTTTTTTTCAGCCCAAACTGCCCCATTGTTTCCTATGGGGATATCGTGCACGAGCACGTTTATCCAGCTTGCTGCTACTGTAAGCAACGCTGGTATTGAGGGTTGAAGTGGCTGTAAATTTGGCTCAACACTCCCTTTTTGGAGCCTAACGCAGCCATTCAGACAATTCTAAATACCAGCATTGTTTGGAAGCAGCGGTAGGAAAAAAAGCTGTGTTAGCTACGCGGGTCTTTACCGACAAAACTCTAAATCTAGCCGATAGTGAATTGTAGGCAAGTAAAAAATGGTATCTACACAACGATAATAACAAAACCATGAATTAAACTTCAGTTGATTTTCAATGTAATTGCGGCTTATAAATAACACAACCTCTGACTTAACTTTCACTTTAAATACTAGATCCCATTTATTTTCCCAGTCCTCCAGTTTTTTTTAATATCACTGTTCATTTGAGCCATCCCTCCTAAATTGTCAACTCTGTTACAAATGTTTGTATCATCAGCAAACAAGCACATCTTCCTCTGAAGCCCACTTCCAATATCACTAATGAACATGTTAAACAAAAACAGACCCAAACCTTACCCTTAAGGAACACTATTAACTGACCCCTTATTTGAATGTATTCCCTGGTTTGAGTGTGTGGGAACCTAGTGTAAAGTGTAAGAGTAAAACAAATGTGCACCAAACACAACATAAATACATTATTATAAAGTTTTAAGCTTATATATACACTATTCGATAAAAAAATATTTATATAAATATTATTAAAAACATTTTTACAAGGATTGAAATAATTATTATCGACGTACTAAATAATTCTGACAAAATTCATAGTATATATATAGAGAGAGTTTACATGAATGCATAATTAATTAGAGCATATAATTTTTCAACTATTATGGCCCTTAAATTTGTCTTCACAATTATTGGTGTAATCCATTAAAAACAAGTGATAATCAGCTTAAAAAAAAGGTTCTAGTACAGGAGTGTGAAATGGCTCATTAGCTAAAGAAGTTAAAGGGACCCTGAACCCAAATTTTTTCTTTTGTGATTTAGATAGAGCATGCAATTTTAAGCACCATTCTAATTTACTCCTATTATAAAATATTTTTTATTCTCTTGGTATCTTTATTTGAAATGCAAGAATGTAAGTTTAGATGCCGGCCCATTTTTGGTGAACAACCTGGGTTGCTCTTGCTGATTGTGGATAAATTCATCCACCAGTAAAAAAAGTGCTGTCCATGGTCCTAAAACAAAAAAAAAGCTGAGCTGCCTTCTTTTTCAAATAAAGATAGCAAGAGAACGAAGAAAAATTGATAATAGGAGTAAATTACAAAGTTGCTTAAAATTGCATGTTCTATCTGAATCACAAATGAAAAAGTTGGGTTCAGTGTCCCTTTAAGGTAACTGTTGAGCCCAGTGTTTAAAGGGAGTTTCATTCCATTTCCTTTATATATTGCAGATTTTCCCTTATATTTATGAATTTGGTGACACAAGATTTAAGCTCAATGAGGTCTTTTCACCCTGTATATATAACTGGTCTAACATTTTTTAGAGTGAAGATACAAAATCACCAGTCTTGGAATATACAGTAGTAATATAAAGAGTAACACTTTCAGCTGTGTATGTTGTAAAAAAGGTTGCCTTTTCCTAAAATGGTTTCCTCTTTACCTCCCAACTGCACTTTAAATTAAAGTCCATTATACGCACTGTGTTATCAGCAATTAAGTACATACAACATATTTTGTTAAAACATATAACTGTTATTATTAATTATTTCTAAAACAACTTTAAAACCATGGTGAATATCATATCACTCCCTTAATTGAAGACAAATAAAGGTTAGCTGTAAATTAGTTTGTCCATTTTTTCGAAGTTATCAGATAGCTGGTTTAAGCATTTTGGAGCAATTTACAAAATGGTGCATGGTACAAGTATCATTTTTACTCATAAACCAAGAAGTGTTAGAATGTTTATTTCGCAACCATTAAAATAGTGCTCCTTAAACTCCTTAAATCCCCACACGATTTAATAATGTAATGTGCACAAGGAGAGCAGGAGGGGTCACTGGTTCAAAGGTAGGATATTTTTTTTTTATTATTATCAGGTATTTGTAGAGCACTAACAGGTTCCACATCGCTATGAACATAGGTGATATATATATAAACAATTGCAGGGATCAAATGGGTAGAGGGTCCTGCCGAGAGTTGCACTGTTGTAGTGGGCTCTTATGAAGGTGGACTATGAACAGCTGGGCTCATAGGCTTACATGCTATGGGGTTTAAGGGGATAGAAGAGGAGATAGGAAGATTAGTGTAGGTTGTATGCGTCCCTGAATAGTAGAGTCTTCAGGGAGCATTTGAAGCTTTTAAAACTAGGGGAGAGTCTTGTGGAGCGAGGCAGAGAGTTCCATAAGAATGTTGTGTTTAATCCTGGAGGCAAGAGGAAGCCAGTTAAGGGATTGGCAGAGAGGTGCAGCAGATGTAGAGCAACATGTAAGGAAGATGAGCCTGGCAGAGGTATTTATTATGTATTGTAAAGGAACTAGGCGGCAGCTAGGGAGAACAGAGAGGATGGAGTTGCAGTAGTTGAGGCGGGAAAGGATGAGACAGTGGATTAAAACCTTAGTTATGTCTTGTGTAAGGAAATGTCTGATTTTAGCAATGTTTTAAGGTGGAAGCAGCAGGCTTTAGCCAAGGACTGAATGTGAGGAGTGAAAGAAACATCTGAGTCAAGTGTGACCCCAAGACATCGGGCATGTGAGGTTGGGGTAATGATTAAGTTATCAACAGTTATAGAGACATGGGGAGTGGAGATTTTTTATGAAAGGTGGAAAACAAGGACTTCAGTTTTGGAGAGATGGTTTTGGAAAAGAGGGTGGTTGAAAGTATCAAAGGCTGCAGACAGATCAAGGAGGATAAGTAGAGAGAAGTGGCCTTTGGATTTTGCTGTAAATAGGTCGTTGGTAACCTTAACAATTGTCTCTGTTGAGTGAAGGGGGCAAAATCCAGATTGCAGTGGATCAAGGAGGGAGTTTAATGTAAGGAAATGGGATAGACGTGCATATACTAGCTTTTCAAGAAGCTTTGAGGCAAGAGGGAGTAGGGAAATAGGACGGTAGTTGGATGGGGAGGTTGGATCGAGAGTAGGTTTTTTGAGGATAGGTGTGACTAATGCATGTTTAAGAGATGTGGGAACTATACCAGTGCTGAGGGAGAGGTTGAAGATCTGTGTGAGTATTGGGGTAAGGGTAGAAGAGAGGGAGGGGAGTAGTTGTGAGGGGATGGGGTCGAGGGGACAGGTAGTGAGGTGAGAGGATAGTATAAGGGCAGAGACTTCTTCCTCTGTAACAGGGGCAAAAGAGCTAAATTTATGGCTATGTGGGTTTTGGATGATTGTGAGCTTTTGATGGGGTGGGAGAACGGTAGTATGTTGAGACCTGATTTAATTTCTGATGGAGTCGATTTTGTTGTTGAAGTAGCTGGCAAAATCTTGAGCTGAGAGAAAAGTTGTGGTGGAGGTGGGGGTGGGTGGAGAAGATTATTGAAAGTGGAGAACAGACATTTTGGGTTTGAAGAAAGAGTAGAGATAAGAGTGGAGAAGTATTGTTGCGTATATAGATTAAGGGCAGAATAGTAAGAGTTCAAGATGAACTTATAGTGAAGAAAGTCAGCAGAGATTTCCTCCAATGTCACTCAGCAGTACGGGAACATCTGCGTCGGTACCGTGTTAGAGGAGTATGCCAGGGCTGAGGATGAGTGTATATTTTCCGAGCTATGGTAGATGGGGCCAGATTATCAAGGACTGATGTAAGGGTGGAGGTATAGTGGCAAATAGATTCATCTGGACAGGAAAACAAGAAGATGGAAGAGAGGAAAGGTTCGAGAGAGCTAGCGAGCTGTTTCTGATCTAATGACTTGATACTTCTGTGAAATTTAGTCTGAGGGGTAGAAGGAAGGAGAGTTGTGATGTTACAAGTGAGGAGGTGGTGGTCAGAAAGAGGAAAAGGTGAGTTTGTGAAGTTTGTTATAGTGCCTCGATAGCTGAAAATCAGATCAAGGGAGTGGTCATCTTTGTGAGTGGGAGAGTCAATCCATTGTGACAGGCCAAAAGAAGAAGTGAGTTGCAGAAGTTATTTTGCAGAGGAGGCAGTGGGATTATCAACAGGGAGGTTGAAGTCACCGAGAATGAGGGCAGGGGTATCTGAGGAAAGGAAGTAAGGTAGCAAGGCGGGAAAGTGATCTAGAAATAGAGTTACGGAGCCAGGAGGTGGTACAACGTGTAAAAAGAGGGGAGAGAATAAGCAAATCATGTGTGTTTCGAATGGAGAAATAGTGATGGAAGAGAAGGGCTGTATTTGTTGAAAGGTGCAACGAGAGGAAAGTCTTGTTTCTGTGAGAGTCAGAAGATTGAGAGAGTGGGAGATAAAGAGGTCATGGATAGAAGTGAGTTTGTGACCAGGCGTGTCGTGATGGGGGCGTGACTGGAGGGTGTGACAAGTGGGCGTGGTGGGGCAGGAGCGCACGTGAAGGGAGCAGCCATGGTGGCAGTGGCATGGTCAAGTGAGAGAGAAAAAAACAGAGGGGAGAGAAAAACAGAGGGGAAAGATACCAAAAGAGAGGGGGGAGAGACCAAAAGAGAGGAGGGAAAGAGCAGAAGAGAGGGGGAAAAGAGAGAAAGCGAGCAAAAGAGAGGGGGGAAGTGAGAGAGAGAGCAAAAGAGGAGAGAGAGAGCAAAGGAGAGGAGGGAGAGAGAGAGCAAAAGAGGGGGGAGAGAGAGAGCAAAAGAGAGGGGGAGAGAGAGCAAAAGAGGGGGGAGAGAGCAAAAGACCACCTACACCGCACCCTAAATAAATCCTCCCCACCTACTTCCACAGATGCCAACGCCTCCACCCGCAACCTCTACCTCTGAATTACAGACTGCTCCAACATCCTCGCCCGCCTCAAAAAAACGTCCAGCCGCCAAACCACCAACAAGGCCAGCTGGTTCACCTCAGCCCTTCAGGACTCCAAACACCCCTGCAGACGATTGGAAAGAGCCTGGAGATCCAGCAAGACCCTTCTAGAGAAAGCTGCCTTTAAGGAAGCAATCACCACCCACCACCACCTCATAAAAACCGCAAAAAAACAGCTATCCAAGACAGAATCAACTCTATCGCACACAACAGCAAGGAGTTGTTCTCAGTCATCAAGGAATTCTCTAAACCCAACAGCGACACCACCAACATCCCACCCTCCCAGGACCTCTGCAATACCCTCGCTGCCCACTTCCACCGCAAGATCCTCGACATCTATGACAGTTTCACACCTCATATCTCAACCTCCACCACCCACTCCCCTACACCCAAAAACACCCCTCCCAAATTTGCCCCCCCCACACCACATATGGAATATCTGGTGCCCCCTCACCACAGAGGACACCCTCAGAATCATGAAATCCATCCACTCCGGTTCAACCTCGGACCCATGCCACATATTCAACAAAGCAAGTAACACCATCGCCCCTGAACTCTGCCGCACCATCAACTGCTCCATCAAAACCAGCACCTTTCCGGATGTCTGGAAGCACGCAGAACTGAAACCCCTGCAGAAGAAACCCTCGGCAGAACCCACAGACCTGAATAACTATCGCCCCATCTCTCTACTCCCCTTCCCGGCCAAAGTCATAGAGAAGTCCATCAACTCGCAACTTATTGACCACATTGAGGCCAACCACACCCTGGACCACTCCCAATCTGGCATCAGAAGCAACCACAGCACCGAGACCGCCCTCCTCGCTGCCACAGACGACATCCGCGCCATGCTCGACCGATGATCCTCCTAGACCTCTCAGCAGCCTTTGACACTGTCGACCACAAAACCCTCCGCACCCACCTACACGATGCTGGCATACGCAGCAAAGCCCTGGAATGGATCACCTCCTTCCTCACGGGCAGGACCCAGAAAGTCAGACTCCCTCCCTTCGCCTCCAAACCCACACCAGTCAACTGTGGTGTACCGCAAGGCTCTTCGCTGAGCCCCACCCTCTTCAACATCTACATGGCCCCTCTCGCAGCCATCGTCCGATGCCACAACCTCAACTTCGTCTCCTACGCTGATGACACCCAGTTAATCATCTCACTCACCCGAGGTCCCACCACCGCCAAAAAGAACGTCCACAAAGGCTTGACAGCAGTCGCTGCCTGGATGAATGACAACCGGCTCAAACTGAACACAGACAAAACTGAAGTTCTCCTCCTCGGACCCAATAAATCCGCATGGGATGACTCCTGGTGGCCCACATCCCTCGGTCTCCCTCCAACCCCAACTGAAAACGCATTAAATCTTGGCTTCATCCTGGACTCATCACTCTCCATGATCCAACAAATCAATGCCATCACCTCAACATGCTTCCACATCCTCCACCTGCTACGAAAAATCTTCAAGTGGATCCCTACAGAAACAAGGAAAACAGTCACCCACGCCCTTGTCAGCAGCTGGTTGGACTACGGCAGCGCACTCTACGCTGGATCCACCATCAAACTCCAAAAGAGACTCCAACGTATCCAGAATGCCTCAGCCAGACTCATCCTCGACATCCCTCTCCAATGCGACATCACCGAACACCTAAGGAACCTTCACTGGCTCCCCATCAACAAGAGAATCACCTTCAAGCTCCTTACCCACGCATTCAAGGCCCGAATACATAAACCACTGCATAAATTTCTACACCCCCGCCAGACAACCACGATCGGCCGACCAAGCACTCGCAGTCATCCTCCACATCAGCAAACAGTGGGCAGAAGATCCTTCTCCCACATAGCAGCAAAGACATGGAACACCCTCCCGCTGCACCTCAGACAATCCACCTCCCTTACAAAGTCCAGAAAGGACCTCAAAACCTGGCTCTTCGACTGAATGCCCATCCCCTACCCCTGTACCCATCCCTCCTCCTATCTGCTTTCCCTTAGAGGAGAGAGAGCAAAAGAGGGGGGAGAGAGAGCAAAAGAGAGGGGGAGAGAGAGAGCAAAAGAGAGGGGGAGAGAGAGAGAAAAAGAGGGGGGAGATAGCAAAAGAGGGGGGAGAGAGCAAAAGAGGGGGGATAGAGAGAGAGCAAAAGAGGGGAGGGAGAGCAAAAGATGGGAGAGAGAGCAAAAGAGGGGAGAGAGAGCAAAAGTGAGGAGGGAGAGAGAGAGCAAAAGAGGGGGGAGAGAGGGAGAGAGAGAGCAAAAGAGAGGGGGAGAGAGAGAGCAAAAGAGGGGGGAGAGAGAGCAAAGAGAGCAAAAGAGAGAGGGGGGAAAGAGAGCAAAAGAGAGGGGGAGAGAGAGGGAGACAGAGCGCAAAAGAGAGGGGGAGGGAGAGAGCAAAAGAGGGGGGAGAGAGCAAAAGAGAGGGGAGAGAGCAAAGGGGGGAGAGCAAATGAGAGGGGGAGAGAGAGAGCAAAATAGAGGGGGGAGAGAGAGCAAAAGAGGGGGGAGAGAGAGCAAAAGAGAGGGGGGAGAGAGCAAAAGAGAGGGGGGGAGAGAGAGCAAAAGAGAGGGGGAGAAAGAGCAAAAGAGAGGGGGAGAGAGAGAGAGCACAAAAGAGGGGGGAGAGAGATAGCACAAGAGGGGGAGAGAGAGAGCACAAGGGGGAGAGAAAGAGCAAAAGAGGGAGAGAGAGAGCTCAAAGAGAGAGGGGGGAGAGAGAGGGAGCAAGGGTTGGAACCGCGGTACTTAAAAAAATTGTCCCGTGTACACGGGCTTTAGGACTAGTCCTTGTATAATTCATTGTGCCTCACTTTTAAATGTTCACTTAAGAGATGTGAACAGATGATCTTACAATATTGCTACCTAAACCTGTGTTGCTACCCCTGCATTGCTTTCCCAATAGCAGTGTTAAATTTATAGGCCAGAACATTCAGCTGAATGCAATACTTTAGGTAATGACATGATCAAAGACAGTCAAAGGCCAATTGAGAAAATTTGATTCAGGGTGAGATAAGTTAAAATAAACAGACATTAGAATGTGGGGGAGGCTGGGGCTATACCATTAGTGAAATTATAAATTTAGGAATCATAACAAGTATTTGCAAGGTTTGAACATCACATAGATAAATACAAGATATCAGCAGAGTAAACTTATTACACAATGTTACGGTTGCCTCCAGGCTGGCTGGAAGTTGGACCGTAGAAAAGGATGCTCCTAGCACTCACCAACGGATCAGCAGCACCGTAGACACTATAACTGCTGCGTAGCCACCATAAGTAATGCAGACTCTTTTAACCACCGCTGCTGGGCTGGTATCTCGCCGTCTGCTCTGCGCCCTGGACCTACGACCAGGCTCCAGTAGGTGAACCTCTTCCTTCTGTAGCAATCCCTGTAGCTAAGGGAGTATGAAAAACATAGCAATCCCTGTAGTGATATAGCTGTCCCCTACAAACATGAGTCAAATCTGCAAGTTAGAGGGTCAGAATAGGTCTGATGTGCTGGAACACACAGCCTGGTTTTTATTGAGGTTACATGCAAAAAAGACACTCTCAGGGGGAGGCATAAAATCCCCAATCACACATTTGATGCATTTAGATAGAGAGGCAACGCCCTTTGACAGGCCATAACAGCAGATAACATTACACACAAGAAAACAATGCAGTCCACCTTATCACTACTAGCCGTCTGATTAGACAATGGGAATGTTTTTCACTAAACTTAATTAGAGCTGATCCCAGCAAACTTGTATTTAGAATGCTTCTTGAAGCTGAACAAAGTTATCTCTTTAGTTCTGACCGAAGGGTCTGTCACATAGCACTTAATGGCACACAATGAAAACCAATGCCTCTGTAACAGTGCTCCCCCTCTGTGGAACACTCTGCCTGTGTGGCACCTGGCTCAGCAAGTCCCATTCACTGAACCAAGTGGGAGAAAGCCAGGGACAAGCTATTTTACAGGTCTGGGGACATAGTCTTAAAGGGGCATTGTTCACCAAAGTCACAATATGTCCCCAGACGGTTCTTAAAGGGCCATACACACCCAATAAAAGTTAATATGTTCTCAGGGGCACAATCTTCCAGGGGCCATAGTCATGAGGAAGGAGGCTGGCAAATAGGCTTCTCCACGATCCATGGAAGCAGGGCAATTTTTCATTTAAAGGGCCAGTTACAAATAGCAGTTTGTAACATATCTCCCCTTTTGGAGGGAGACTAACCAGGCACCTGACCTTCTGTCGGTCAGTGCCTAAGTTAGTCTCGCAACCCACCCACAAATAAACGTTAGCAGCAAAGTAGCCCCCCCACAATACGTAGTACTGGCCTGTAGGTTCCAGGTTGTAGGATGAAAGTGTAGCATCCTCGGCCTTCCTGGCGCAGCTGGGCAAATAGCTGATGGTACTTGGGGGGCAGAGGCCAGCGGCACTCTGCCCTGGTGCCAGCGCTTCTGCTGGGGTGAGGGGTTTGCAGGCCAGTCCTGTAACAAGGGGTCTGTAGGGCAGAGGCCAGCAGCGCTCTGTCCTGATGCCAGCTCTTCTGCTGGGGGAATTGGGGCATAGTCCTGCCCGGTGGCAAAGGGAACATGGGGGTCAGTGGGGGTTAACATCTCCACTGTTAACCCTGGGCCCAAGTTAGGAGTTAGCTGGGGAGGGGGAGATTGGCTTACCTCCTCCTCCTGATACTCCGGTGGCCGTTGGGAAGGGAGGTCGATGCTCTCCGCTTCCTGTGGAACATGCTGCGGCTGGGGAGAGAGACCGGTTGTCTCCTCTCCCTGGAAGGCACACTCCGGCTGGGGAGGGAGGTCGATGCTCTCCCCTCCCTGTAGCTGGGTCTGTCGCTGGGGATCTGGGCCGCCTGCCCAGCATCCCTGTAGGGCCGGTAGAGAGACTGCGGTCCCATCTCCACCTGCCTGCTGGGGGTCCTCCCAGGACCAGTCTATGAGGCCTGCTGCCTCTGGTATCTCTGGTTGGGGAAGGAGACTGGTTGTCTCTTCCCTCTGTACGGTATACTGCCGCTGGGGAGGGAGGTCGCTGCTCTCCTCTCCCTGTAACTCCGGCTGCTGCTGGGGAGGGAGGTCGTTGCTCTCCGCTCCCTGTAACTCACTTTCTCGCTGGAGACCAGGTGTCCATACCCTCAAACTCCACAGTTGGCGCTCAAAGGCTCGTGCCGCTTTGTTCTCCGTATCCAATTCCCGGATGATGCGACTGACTACCTCCTGCGCAGGGTCTGGACCATATCGGACTAGCCGCCTCTTTACCTCTGGAATGAAATCCGTGCCCTCATAGCGACGGATCCGGTTGAGGTGCTCTTCACAGGGTTCTGACCAGTATCTTGTCAGCTCCATGCTGCTGTAGGTAGGGACGCTGCGCAGTGGCTAGCGTTACCCTCAATAACTCTCCTATGATACCAGTGCTGTTGGGGTGCTGCTCCTTGCGCTAGGACGCTATCCCACCGCTGCCACCAAATGTTACGGTTGCCTCCAGGCTGGCTGGAAGTTGGACCGTAGAAAAGGATGCTCCTAGCGCTCACCAAAGGATCAGCAGCACCGTAGACACTATAACTGCTGCGTAGCCACCATAAGTAATGCAGACTCTTTTAACCACTGCTGCTGGGCTGGTATCTCGCCGTCTGCTCTGTGCCCTGGACCTACGGCCAGGCTCCAGTAGGTGAACCTCTTCCTTCTGTAGCAATCCCTGTAGCTAAGGGAGTATGAAAAACAGCAATCCCTGTAGTGATATAGCTGTCCCCTACAAACATGAGTCAAATCTGCAAGTTAGAGGGTCAGAATAGGTCTGATGTGCTGGAACACACAGCCTGGTTTTTATTGAGGTTACATGCAAAAAAGACACTCTCAGGGGGAGGCATAAAATCCCCAATCACACATTTGATGCATTTAGATAGAGAGGCAACGCCCTTTGACAGGCCATAACAGCAGATAACATTACACACAAGAAAACAATGCAGTCCACCTTATCACTACTAGCTGTCTGATTAGACAATGGGAATGTTTTTCACTAAACTTAATTAGAGCTGATCCCAGCAAACTTGTATTTAGAATGCTTCTTGAAGCTGAACAAAGTTATCTCTTTAATTCTGACCGAAGGGTCTGTCACATAGCACTTAATGGCACACAATGAAAACCAATGCCTCTGTAACAGTGCTCCCCCTCTGTGGAACACTCTGCCTGTGTGGCACCTGGCTCAGCAAGTCCCATTCACTGAACCAAGTGGGAGAAAGCCAGGGACAAGCTATTTTACAGGTCTGGGGACATAGTCTTAAAGGGGCATTGTTCACCAAAGTCACAATATGTCCCCAGACGGTTCTTAAAGGGCCATACACACCCAATAAAAGTTAATATGTTCTCAGGGGCACAATCTTCCAGGGGCCATAGTCATGAGGAAGGAGGCTGGCAAATAGGCTTCTCCACGATCCATGGAAGCAGAGCAATTTTTCATTTAAAGGGCCAGTTACAAATAGCAGTTTGTAACACACAGACTACAGACAAATGCAAAAAGAGAGGATAAGTTGCAATTACTATCCAAACAGTAGTGAAGCAATTAGGCAGAAAGAAATAGGAATTTGCTGTTGACAGCTTATTCTTTAAGTATACGTTTTGTTTGGATAAATGTCTTCCACTCTTTACACAAACTTTTTCATAAAGGAAAATTAATGCAGATAAAATTATTTGTATTAATGTCATGGGACACCTGGGCTGTGTGTCTGTATGTATGTGTATGTGTGTGTGTGTATGAGTGAGTTTATGACTGAGTATGTGTATGTGTGTATGAGTGAGTTTATGAGTGAGTGAGTGAGTGAGTGAGTGTATGTGTGAGTGAGTGTGTGTATGTGTGAGTGAGTGAGTGAGTGAGTGAATGAGTGTGTATGTATGAGTGTGTATGTGTGTGTGTTTGTGTATGTGTAAGTTCTGAGTGAGTGTGTGTATGTATGTATGAGTATGTGTGTGTTTCTGTATGAGTGAGTTTATGAGTGAGTGTATGTGTGAGTGAGTGTGTATGTATGAGTGTGTGTGTGTTTGTGTATGTGTAAGTTCTGAGTGAGTGTGTGTGTATGTATGTATGAGTATGTGTGTGTTTGTATATGAGTGAGTAACTTTTCAATGCATTTTGCTTAATGAGAGGTAATTTTGTGGCTTCTCAAATGTGCATACACATTTGAGTCACTTGGCCAAAAATTGCAAAGGCCAATTTTTTTGCACACACTGCTCAAAACACTAAAAATTTAGTATATATACATTGCAAGTGCATAGGCTCAATGGCATATGAGGAGGAGAAGCTTACATGTAAGATACATGGAGTTTGACAGAGTCTAAGCATTAGTTATTAACATTGGCGTATTTAGGTTTTGTGCTGTCCTAGGCACTATAAATGTTGCTGCCCCCACCCCCTTCAGGTTTTAGGTCTTTTTTGGTCATAATGTTTCGGTCAGGGTGTAATATGCCTTTTTTTTTAACAGGACTTGCAAAACACTTGCATAAACCCAGGTAGTTTTAATTAGCACATATACACAGTATACATGTGAGCAGTATGGTATGTATTTATACTCTGTGTGTGTATATAAAAAAAAAATACAGATGGCTAGCACTAGTTAAGTCACCTGCTGCTCACTACAGAGGCTAAAAAAGTGATGTCCCCCCTCCAATCTGCCACCCTAGACAAGTGCCTTGTTTGCCTAGTCCAAAATAAGCCCCTCGTTATTAACAATGGCTTGAAAAGTTGAATTTAGTTACTTATTTCATTAATGATCCCCTGTGTGGTATATTGATGAAACAATTTATATCTGTCTAACAATTATTTTGTTTAGGACTCTACTATAATAATATAGGTCATAAAATATTTTCCCAAGTAAAAATGGATCCCAGGTAATAAAGTTTAAGAAGCTCTGCCTTAAAACAAAACATTTTTTTTAATAATGTTATCAGTCATAATATTTATTTTTCAAGGTACATGTGGATAATAAGCAATTATCTTATGAATCAACTAAATATTTATCTAAAAAGATAATTATGCCTGGCTTTTATATTACCTATCATTCACCCTATACAATGGCTGGAAAACTAACTGGTAAATCAACAGTGCCCTGTAAACCTCAGCTACAACTAGCTGTAAATTCCTCATTGTAGGGCTGAGTGCATTAAATACAATGAATACATGAAAAATAAATACATATTATTCACATATTCTATCCCTTGCATGAATAACAAAAAAACATTTGATTATGTTATTAAGGGAGAAAATTGCAATTCAACAAAGCAGCACACCTGCATCCATTTATTGTTTCAGAGTCCAGCATTTGAAACAAAGTGAAATTGTAACTTTCCAAAAACAGCTGTTTTATCTGAGTTGGCCAGCAGTGAAAGGGAGCAGAAATAAAATGAAATGAGTGCTGCCTTTAACAAGAGATATGCCCAGTCACTCTGGCATTCAGGAATAATGAGAGGCTGTGGAAGGGCAAACCGCAGGTCTGTCAGCTTTGATAACAATAGTACTCATCAATTTCTGTAAAAATGGCAGAGCACTGAATTGTAAATCTGTGAGCACTATGTGGTGCTGAAATGTCTTTTCTTTTTTTTATTATTCTTTGTTGCACAGATGCTCTGGTTATCAAGTCACAGTTAAATAACAGCAATACCCCTCAAGGAAATGGACAGTCCTATAATACTGTGTACGTTAACTAATATGTATCTTACATGGTATTAAACACAGAGCACAGTTTAGCTTCTTTTGCCAAATAGGGTTGTGTAGAAAATCAATTGCAGAGGTTACAAGGTATTAAAAAAGCATAGTCCATGCTCAATTACTGGATTATAACATCATAACATTTTAGTATAGATGAAAGCTTCTAGGACCAATTTGTTGCAACTGCAGTGATAGTAAATGTATATATTAGATTGTTTAAAGGTTTATAGAGGAGAGGATTAAAGTTGCAGGTGGGTGGTGGGCTAGTCTGGGTGGGACATAGCTCAGACAGTGCCTTAAGCCCCTTGTGCCTTTTTGACATACGTACTACATTACACAGTACTTTGTCCAGCATACTGTGATCGCAAAGCACCTACAGAGAGGGGCAGATTGCCGTCCTGCTGTCAGCTCTGCCAGCTGGAGCCGTGACTGGGGGGCATAAGGCATGTGCTTTTATATGGTATCAGAGGATTGACCATATGATGCCAGATTGCTGATCGTTACAGACAGTGACACGTCTGTGTAACTGACTGTAATGATCTTTACAGTGGTGCCGGTGGGAAGGAAGGAGGCAGGTGGGTGGCCTAGCACAGTAGGGGGGAAGGAGGGAGGGACGGGTCTACTATGGTTAGTTTCACTACTACACTATTGCATTATGCCCACTCATACTAAGCCTGATCTCTCTCTCTCTCCAATATCCCTCACTATCCTATCTCCCATTATCTCACCCCATTGAAGAAAAAAACTTCCACACCCCCTTATAGGTTCTTTCCCTCCCTTCCTTTTTAAGGATATATGATTACGTTGTTTTTTAACGTTAATCTTTGAGAGCTTTCAGTAGCTTCCCTTCATATATATGTTTCCATGAACTCTCCTGCATCTCGATCTGTACACTACCGATGGACCCCTCTTTAAGTTACATAGCTACATTGAGATTTAACATAGTTTTATTTTCAGGAGCTTTTTGTAGATTCCCTTGATAAAGTTGATTCTGCGTCCCCATCTGGACACTACTGACCCAACATCTATATTTCTTAAAGCAGTAATGAATCTGGAAAGACACTTTTCCACTATTTTTTAAAATTCCTACACAGAAGCAAAACAGGCAAAAAGAAAAAAATCAACAACTGTTGCATTTTCATACTCTAATTAAGGTCAGTTGATATTTTAAGCAATCCCTCTAGATTGTAAGCTCTTCAGATCAAAACCCTCCTCCTGTATCAGTTCTCATTGTCAAGTCTAAGTCTAATGCATTTTATACTCCTTTTATCACATATTTAATATTGTGGGATGTGATGTTGTTAAAATGAAGATAATAATATAATATTGAAGCAAGAGGCAGACACAGTAGATGCCGCCCTATAAATGTGTACAATGTTTATGTGTTTCCCCCATTTCCTAGATTGCCAGAACAATTTGTCACACTTGAAAACAGGTGATTGCCATCATCTTTGGCCCAACTAGCCCTGGTTCCTGTCTGACTGACACACAAGACTCCTCCTAATTCTTGCTGCCATCTCTGGTTCCAGACAAGCAGTGGGCCAGACTTTCCAACCCGTGACAATCCTGCAGGATGCCATCATCCACTACTGATTTAAAATTATTGTCAAATAGAGTGTTATGGGGTTATTGGAGGGCAAAAGTCATTCAGATGGACATGCAGACAAGGTCACTAGGAAAGTTTATATTCTCTCATTAGAGCAGAGGTCAAACTCATGTATAGCTAGCCCTAAATTGTCACTATTAAAGGGACAGTCTAATCAAAAATAAACTTTCATGATTCAGATAGGCTATGTAATTTTAAATAACTTTCCAATTTACTTTTATCACCAATTTTGCTTTATCTCTTGGTATTCTTAGTTGAAAGCTAAACCTAGGTAGACTCATATGCTAATTTATCACACCTTAAAGGCCGCCTATTATCTGAATGCATTTTGACTGTTTTTCACAACTAGAGAGCGTTAGTTCATGTGTGCCATATAGATAACATTGTGCTCACCTTAAAGGGACACTGAACCCAAATTGTTTTCTTTTGTGATTCAGATAGAGCATGCCATTTTAAGCAACTTTCTAATTTACTCCTATTATCAAATTTTCTTCATTCTCTTGCTATCTTTAATTGACAAAGAAGGCATTTACGCTAAGGAGCCAGCCAATTTTTGGTTTAGGACCATGGACAGCACTTGTTTATTGGTGGGTGAATTTATCCACCAATCAACAAGAACAATCCAGGTTGTTCACCAAAAATGGGCCGGCATCAAAACTTACATTCTTGATTTTCAAATAAAGATACCAAGAGAATGAAGAAAATTTAAAAATAGGAGTAAATTAGAAAGTTGCTTAAAATTGCATGCTCTATCTGAATCACGATAGAAACCATTTGGGTTCAGTGTCCCTTTAAAATGGCCTTTTGTAGGGCATTGCCCTAAAGTGTTCCAGTTCTTTTTCTGAAAAAAAAAAACCTACAACCCTCTAACAAACAAAAAAAAAAACTACTCTAAAAAGTGCCCTGAAAAGATCATTTGGCTGGGCATTGCCCATAAAAGGGGATTTGTCATTTGGGAGTGTTTTTACTTTTTGGTAATTTGTTTATTTTTTTTAAGATTAGTGGGGGGGGGTTAAATTTAATGTTAGGTTGTTTTTTAATGTAATGTTAGGGGTTTTTTTCTGTAACAATAGGGTTTTTTACTGTAACTGTAGTTTTTTTTTACTTGAAATTAAAGTTGTTTTTTTTAATGGTAGGTTTGTTTTTTAAAGGTAAGTTTTTTTCTTTTAGGTAAAATTGTTTTTAACCAGCATTTTTTTCAGAAGGTAGTTACGGAAACAGGGAGGAGGATAAAGAGGAAGAGGCACGGGAAGAGGTATAAGAGGTGGAAGAGGCAGGTCAGTCAGGAACAAATACAAAGTATAAAAGTGATTAATCTCTCAAAGGTGGAACTAACTGGCGGGAAAACATCGGTCCTCAGCCTGGGCTTAGGCTTTGTTCCCATGAAAACATTCAATTTATTTAAAACAATAATTGACGTTAATAGATTAGTCAGGGATTTGACGTTAAAGAAAAAATTTTGGAACAGGGAACTACAATCTCAGGTACTAGTTCAACCACTATGTCAGTATGACACCTTTGAGCATGATTTACCTAAAATCTATGACATCATGGACTTTAATGAAGGGTGTGACTATTTTACACTGCAAGATTTATCTGTTGAATCCACTAATTCCCTTACCTAATTTATTGAATCAGCACATAAAGGGTTTAAACCGAGATCCATCTTCTACCCTACTAAGGAGAGAGACCCCTTTTTGGAGGCTTTTCACTATAGGGTGGAAGAGGACCTGATTAATCTAACCAGATACCACAAGAGATCTCCACACAATTTAACAATAGAACAGGTGCAAACCCTTGACAGCCTGAAGAAAAGAGATGAGATTGTCATCCGGCAGGCTGACAAGGGTGGCAGCATTGTGGTTCTGGTTAAGGAAGCATACATCTCTGAAGCAGAAAGGCAGATTAGTGATCCCGAGGTTTACCTTAGACTCAACATATGAGTTTAGGTTGAAACTTATTGATTTGTTTGATGATGGGCTGCATATGGGGATTCTTGATCAGGATACTTTTGATTTTCTCAATGTACTGTTCCCAGTGATTCCAATCTTCCACCACCTCCCCAAGGTTCGTAAATCCTTAGAGGAGGTGAGAGGAAGACCAATTGTGTCTGGAATTGGTTCTCTCTTTGAGAAACTATCAGGCTGGGTTGAGTCACTATTGCAGCCCAGGGTCTTTCAATTACCATCCTATCTTAAGAATACGACTCATCTCCTTCGCAGCCTTGATAAAATTGTTGGGATAGTGACTGTACATGTCTTACGGTTGACGTAGTTAGCCTTTATTTCATGATGCCGCATAAATATGGATTGGAGGCTGTCAAATATTCTCTGAATATGTATAGCAACTATGATGAGAATCTGAGGAAATATTTACTAGGAGTCATTGAATTCCTACTAGTCCACAATTACTTTAAGTTTAGGGAAGACTTTTTTCTCCAGAGACGTGGGACCGCTATGTGGGCAAAATTTGCCCCTGCTTATGCCAACCTCTTTATGGCTTGGTGGGAGCACCCCCATGTCTTTGGAGAGAATAACCCATTTAAGACCTATATTAGGTCTTACGAGAGGTACATAGACGACCTCTTGTTTGTGTGGACAGGTGGGAATAATAGATTGGGGGATTTTATCAACTACCTCAGTGACAATGACATTAACCTCCAATTTACAGCTACCTCAGAGACTAGACAGATTCAATATTTGGATGTCACTCTGATAGGAGACATACCCTCAGGCAAAGGGGTTACTAGTCTATATAGGAAGCCTATCACCTCAAATACCATACTTCATGCCAAGTCTTCCCATCCCAGGCATACAGGCTTTGGGGTTGTGAAGGGCCAGTTCATCAGGTTAAAAAGAAATTGTACTGACTTTTGTAAGGAGGGGGATTTTCTGAAGACCAAACTACTTGAGCATGGGTACTCAGAGAAAACAATCAATAGGGCTTATCTAGAAGTAAGTAGGTTAGATAGGAATACTCTCTTACAAAGAAAAAGCACATATGGAAATACCAAATTTGATGAAGATAAACCCACTTTTGTCACCTCCTACAGTTCACAATTCAATGAGATTTGTGAGATTATAACTAAACATTTATCCCTAGTAACAGGGGATGATAGTCTAAAAGACTACGTATCTAGGGGGTGCAATTTTGTTTCAAAAAGAGGAAACACACTGGGCAACATTCTTGCACCTATCATGGTCAGAAAAAAGAAAACTAGAATCAGTAGTTGGGTCACTATGAAGGGTCACTACAAATGTCACTTCTCACGATGTATAGCCTGCAGCCATACTAGGCCTACAAAGAATTTTCAATCATATGTGACCCAAAAGGTTTTTAACATGACAAAATGCATCAACTGCCATACCAAGTTTGTGATATATCTAGTAGAATGCTCCCAGTGTAAATTACAATATGTGGGGTGTACCTCAAGAGAGGCACGCTCACGCATAAGGGAGCACCTCAATAATATTGAGCAAGGATCAGATTGCTCAGACTTGGCACATTTTATTTTTGTACATGACAAAAATGTTAATACATTCAAATGGTGTGTTATAGAGCTCATACATGGAGGTCCTAGGGGAGGTGACAGAATAGACAAACTCTTTCATAAGGAGGTGTTCTGGATATTTCTCCTCAGAACTAGAAGACCCCTTGGATTCAACATTTGTGGGGATATTATTCATTTTTGAAAACGTACTTAATTTCTAATATCCGTTTCTGTTTATCTTTCCATTTTAAAAATCCCAATAGCTCAATACACATTATTTCCCTTATCATATAACCACATATCAATACCATAATGCATACCATTTATATTGTTTATTAAACTGTTTTAAATCTACTATATGGATTTCATAATAATGGTATTATGTTTTGGTATTTTTGCATGGAGTTATGGGGTTTACTATGAGGAGCATAAGTTGTCAATTGATTAATCTGTTATGTTTATATCTAGGATGTTTTCAGTGATAAGAAATTGATGTGTTAAACTAATTATCATTTTACTGCTGTATAAGTTAATTAGATTTAACGCATCTTTCTATATAAAGGATGCCAAGTAAGCGCACAGTGTTTAATATATATATATATATATATATATATATATATATATATATATATATATATATATATACACAGTGGGGGAAAAAAGTATTTAGTCAGCCAGCAATTGTGCAAGTTCTCCCACTTAAGAAGATGAGAGAGGCCTGTAATTTTCATCATAGGTATACCTCAACTATGAGAGACAAAATGTGGAAATAAATCCAGACAATAACATTGTCTGAT